>NW_019385000.1:203368-251220 GCF_000671375.1 Centruroides sculpturatus | reverse complement strand
GTGACTCGAGCAACGGACTTGCTGCGAACAACGGACTTTCCGTTCGGCAGTTACGTGAGACGAACAATGGACTTTCTTCGAACAAGTGCGAATGATGTTTCCACTCTTTTGCCGTTGCCAATGACAATCTGCTATTTTTAGGATATATTAGTATTATTAGAATGTATTATTAGTATATCTGAAGTAGAAATGTAATGTAATATATGTTGATGATTTAAATAAACATTAAATGTAATGTAATACAGTATATGTTGACGATTCAAATAAACGAAATGTAATTGTGTAGATGCCGAGGTGGCGGGACGAAAAGAGGTTGTAAAAACAAACGGAGCGAGAGTAGCTCGTAGAAATGTTTAGTGATCTTAATTAATAAAGAATTATTTGTATCATATAATCTAACGAGTTAAGTCATTTATAATGCATCATGGCTTCTAAAAAAACAGAAAGGTGATTTCAATTTAAACAAAGCAAGAAATCATCAGGAGTAAAAGTTGACAAAAACATTCTTGTCGAATGGGAAGAGGTTCAGGAGTTTACCAACACTCATTATCCAAACAGAGCTGAGGCCAACGGGATCAATGATCTCTATGATGACACCTTTGTCCGTCNATGTATAAAGACGGTTACTTTTCGACATAATCACCATGAAGATTGAGGCATTTGTCATATCTGTGGACGAGCTTTTCCATCCCCTTGTCATAGAATGTTGCCACCAGTGAATTGAGATGGCCTTAACAATGTTGTTTTGAAGATTGTCATTAGTTCATTAGCCTCAAGTCTCTGCCCTACTAGCCATGTATTCAGTTCAGGAAAGAGGTGGAGCCTTCACACATTAAAAAGTTTTAAGCTCAGTGGAAGTCTGAAAGGTGAAAGTCTTCACCACCTTTTAAATAATAATAAAAATATTTTATTTCTGTATTTGTACATCTCTGGCAACACTGTAGCGCAAGTTGTTGTAACAGCTGATTTCCGACTTTTGAAATTGATTATTATAATTTGAATTTGTATTGTTCAGTAAGTATCAGATTTTGTTTTAAAAATCATTCTATTTCGTACTTAATATAAAATAAATATTTAATTTGATGGATGTTTAATGTTAAATACAATTACACATTAAATCTAATGAAGTGACAAGAGGATTATTAACTTGATATTACATAAACTACAGAAAACATACACTTTAGATCAGGGGTGTCCAACCCGCGGCCCAAGGCAAGTTCCAATGCGGCCCAATAAACGTGTAAACAAAACCGACAAATTATTTTATTTTTATTTATTTATTTATTTATTTCAATGGCATAAACTCAAAAATGAAATTTCACAAAGCCGTAAACTTTTATACATACAGTCGACTCCCCTACAACACTGCTGATTATTCTGTTTTATATGAATTCGATGTTGTATGAGTCACTTAGATTTTACAAATACGCGTGCCAGGCTGTGAACGGCTCACGTATTTGTAAAATCTAAGTGACACGTACAACATGGAATTCATATAAAACGGAATTATCAACAGTGTTATAGGGGGGTCAACTGGTATTTTATTTTTGAGTGAAAAGGAAATATTTTCAAATACTTGGAGATGTGTGAATGACGAAGGAATAATAAATAAAGCTGAAGTTGTGACTCAAAGGATTATAGACCCAAATTTGAGAAAAGATAAAAAGTAGTGAAGAAGATTGGAAAATTAAGGGTCAATATTTGCATAACAGAATCTTTCTCACTATTTTTTATCTTTTGGCCTTTCTCTCCTTTTCTCAAATTTGGGTCTATAATCCTTTTGAGTTCCAACTCCAGCATTATTTAGTATTCTTTCCAGCATTGAAAGATCATTGAAAGATTTGGCTACCCTTTTTTCGGTTTGGCGTAAAAATTATCATTTTGCGCATTGGTACTTTCTAGGCTACATATTATTTATAAATATATTAGCCGAAAACAAAATGCACTTTAAAATGATGTTTCGTTGTTTTTTATTAATTAGAGACCCAAATAAAACAAATATTCATGTTTTTCAAATAAAGTTTTGTTTGTTCTCTTTATAATAAATGAATTTATTTATTTCTAAGTAAAAACTGAGAGTCTGTAGAAGTAATTTTTTAAAATATCCTTGTTCGTGATAAAGTTTTAATACTTATTACTATAATCTAGACATTTGTGATTGGGTCACAAATATATTATATATACTTGTGGCCCAAAACTCCAAGACTTCTTCGAATGTGGCCCAGAAGAACAAATAGGTTGGACACCCCTGCTTTAGATGGATGTATTATGTCTGGAACATTTAAAAATTAAATACCCAAATTTTTAATCCTGTGAACATAGAATGACTGGGGTTTTCCTTTGAAGAAAATCTATAGAGTCTGATATTGTATGTGAACTGTATGTTGGCAATGTGGTTGTGCAGGGCTGAAAAAGATGGTAGTCGATTGGTGCCAATTCTGGTAAGGTGGATGAGGCAGAACCCCAGCCCAGACTGGACGGCTTCTTTGGCTTGCGTTGTTTTGGTGATTTTGGACTTTGTCTATTTTTGGAGAGTGTGGAATATTAATATGTAGCATTAGAGTTTAGCAAAAATAAAAAAAAAGAACCAGGTTAAGTGTATGCAAAAGTCGTGGTATGATAAGTCTGGATTAATAGCCAAAAAATATGTAGCTATAAAGGAATATAATACTAAAAATGAAGATTTTACTGTTTTCTTATTAATCATACATTTCCTATAAAAAGTCTACTGACCAGGCACAAGTGCCCACCTGACAGTCTCACAAATACTATAAAAGAATCATTTCTGTCATAAAAATAAAAGGTTTGAATTACAAGGGAGAGTTTGGAGTTTGGATACTATCTGATCAGTATATACTGGGTTGAGCGTCAATGTTGATGTCTCCCGTGCTCAGAAAAGTTTTGAATTGTTGCCTGAAGACAATGGAAAACCAATCGGTATTCGTTATTTTACATCACTTTTTCTTGTGTTTGTTCTGTGAGGTGTTCGTTGCCTGAACATAAAAATCTTTTGCAAAAGTGTTCATTATCCAATTTGTTTATTAACTGATCTGTACTGTAAACATTTATATCATTAAATTTCATTTTAATAAAACTAGTAACAACTTCATTATCTATGTTTTTAATAAATGCACAAACTTTAATTCATGTTTTCTTATTCAGTGCCATGCTTTACCTGTAAAAGAATAAACAAAGATCAACATAAATACTCTGCTTCCAGTCTTGTAGAAAACCATGTATAATATTCATCACTTAAATTGTAAAATAATGCTTTATTTCTTAATGTTAATACAAGAAATAACATAATATTCTATAATGTAATATAATTACTATATTATCATACTTTTATAGTTAATCAGTTCACAAGACAATTTTTATATTTTATTTTTCTATTTTGATCCATTAATCTCTATCATTTACAAAGGCAAGAATTGGATAAACCAAGTGATTGCTGTTGTTCATAAACATCACTAAATCCCATTGGTAATACGTTGGGCTGATGATGTTTATATATGTACAAGGGCTGTTTTTTTCCCAATCTCCGATAGTTCATAAAAGAAAGACAAGTGTTAGAAACAAATTGAATTTATTACTAAAAGTAATGTATAAAGATGGTTACTTTTCGACATAATCACCATGAAGATTGAGGCATTTGTCATATCTGTGGACGAGCTTTTCCATCCCCTTGTCATAGAATGTTGCCACCAGTGAATTGAGATGGCCTTAACAATGTTGTTTTGAAGATTGTCATTAGTTCATTAGCCTCAAGTCTCTGCCCTACTAGCCATGTATTCAGTTCAGGAAAGAGGTGGAGTCTTCACACATTAAAAAGTTTTAAGCTGGGTGGAAGTCTGAAAGGTGAAAGTCTTCACCACCTTTAAAAAACCACCATATAGCCCCAATTTATCACTGAGTGACTTCCATCTCTTTCCTGAACAGGAAAAGTGGCTAGGAGGGCAGAGGTTCAAGACTAATGACGAGCTTCAAAAAAACGTTACGGCTCATCTCAAGTTATTGGCAGCAACGTTCTATGACAAGGGGATGGAAAAGCTCGTCCACAGATATGATAAATGTCTCAATCTTCACAGTGATTATGTGAAAAAGTAACCATGTTTGTACCTAACTTTTGGTAATAAATTCAATTTGTTACTTATGCTTGTCTTTCTTTTATGGACCATTGGAGCTTGAAAAAAAAACCAGCCTATGTGTACATATGCAAGAATTGGATGTTGAATAAATGAAAAACTTACACAGAATGGTCACAAAGTTCCTACATACAGTACATTGGTTAGAAGTTATCTATATTTTATGTTATATTTTCTGTACAAATTAAAGTTTTTGTTCTTTTAGACATCTTTCATGTTGATTGTTTGGTATTATATTATTAATTCAGTTACGAATAATTGTTTTTAAGTATTAACTTGTTATAATTAGAGTTGAGAAAATTTATTTCTGTGATACTGCAAAGTTAATTATCATATTCTGTTAAGTCATGAATCCAAACAGAAATTTGAAGCTCTTTTTTATTTAAGAAATTTTATTTTATATTAAGAAATTTTACTTGTGTTGCATTTACGATGTAATATAAAGGATGTTCAATGCAACAGAAGTAAGGTTGATATTTCACTTAGTCTATCAGCTTAGTTAAGTCAAGTATGAATTTTATTATGTTGAAATAAATAACTTCTAAACAATGTAACAACCAGAAACTGAAAGTAGATATTCAGACACTCTAAATAACATTTACGTGCAACAAAATCTTTTAGTTACTAATGTTTTCTGTCATTTTTAATGAACGTCTTCAGATAAGATGATAAATTGAACAATTAAGTAAGATAACAGAAAAATATAGAACATCGAATGCCAGACAATTTTTAAATTAAAAAATTAAAACAAAAAATATAGAAAAAAATAAAATCTAAAAGAAGTAAATACTGTACAATATACAAATACAAATATACTGTATGAGGTGCTGTCAAAAGTTCTGGGACTGGTCCAAAAATAATGTCAGATGTACATGTTAATTTATTGAGATACAAATATCATGAAACCTGATTTATTAGTAATATGGCAGTCATTTTGCTTAATTTATTGAGAGTTGTTGCCTTCAAAATAAGTTCTTTCTGCAGCTATACATAGATTCTAGCACTTTTCTGTTTTGAAAACATTCCCGGAACTTTTTTTTTTTATGATGCTGTTAAGTACTCATTGCAATGTTCTCAAATCAATGTCCTTTTTTCAGCCATGGAAATAGAAGTTACATGGTGCCATGTCTGATGAATGAGGAGGATGGGGAACCATGGCATTTTCTTTTTGGCAAGAAATTGTTGAATAGTGATAGCTGTGTGAGTGGGGAATTGTCACAATGTAACAAGCAGTTCTTTAATTGCTTTGGAAGGGTGTTAAGATCTTTTTAGATTCCTGTGAAATGGATTTCTAAATAGGTAGAGATTTTGCATGGTAGGTGTGATGCCTACTTCTGATCTTCTTAATGATTTTAGCTTGTTCCCAGAGTACACTGAAAGAATTCAAAAGAGCATAAACAGCAAAAGCTGTGCCTGGATGTGACTTCTGTGTGTTGTATTTATGTTCACTCAATCATGCATGTAGAGATCTTAAGATGGCTCTAACATACTGTAAGTTGTGCACAACCATGTTGTCCTTAACAGAAACAGTATATAGTTCTAGAATGTACATACAGTTTAGAAGGTCATAGTTACTGCATAAGTTCTTGTAGGTGATGAGATTTTTCTTATGTAGAATTATTCAACCAGTAACTTTAATATCCTTATAGGTGTTGCAGAGGTCTTGGAGGGTTTGTTATGAACTAAACACTGTGTAACTTGGAGTATGTCTTCCTCTGATCTTAGGGTAGTAACTATTGATATTTTTCTTGTTATTTTTATTTTTCAGCATTTATTGTCATTACAGCTAATGTTTTCACTTTTGTATCTTTTCCAATTTATTTTATGCATTTTTTTATCGTATATACAGTATATTTACATGCATTTAGTTATTTTATATTTTATTTTCATTATTTGTTTTAATTTTTTGATTTAAAGATTGACCAGCATTTGAAGTTCTAATATTTTTCTGTTATCTTACTTAATCATTCAATTTTACAAGTTATTCAATTTTTTTTCTTAATTAATTGAAGAGGTGATTGAAAATGACCAAAAAATTAATAGTAGTAAAAAGTTTTTGCTGCATGTAAAGATTGTTTATAGCTTGTGGCCCACCAGTGGCCGAGCAGTCTTCGTACCCTAAACACTGGGAGTTCAGTCGTGGGTTTGCGCCGCGATCGGACAGGCTGGCTGCTTGGAGTTTTCCGGGTTTTTTCCTTGCCGATAACGACTAAATAGGAGGCCAGTTCTCCATAAAAGTCCTCCTGGAAGGCATTCTTTCCCCTCGTGTAACATCGCGCCCCAGAGAAGGCAACGGGAAACCACTCTGGGTACTAACCTTCCCTAGTAACACCTTGGCGTATTATTAACTACTTACTAATCTGCGCCAGGTGTCGCCAACATCAGAAATCAGATATGGCACCAAGAAGAAGTTTATAGCTTGTAAACAATGGCCACTTTCAAGCAGCATCTATTTTTATATTCCTGTTAGTTGCTGTTATTTGGTGGTTTGACTGTATAAGCTTTTATATTAAAAAATATTTATTAAATAATTTTAAAAAATTATTAGTTTACTTTAAAAAAAATATAAATAAAATGATCGGAAGAATAAATGTTCTTATAAAATAATAATGTATATTCTGTACAAGATGCGTTATTAGATAGGAAAAATTTTTTTTGTGAAAATAATGAGTATTTTTATAAGCTATGTACTGAACTGGAACTGTTTAATATATATATACATGCACAATGATACTTTTTTGTACTAATTATTATTATTTTTAATAAGTATGAAATGAATAAGTACTTTTTAAAAATAATTTTATAGCTATAGTTGAAATATTACATAAAAATTTTATTAAATACATTTCAATTGAGATAAATTATGAATTTTTAATAATATTGGCACGTTCTTACATTAATTTATAAAAATAAAACGCATCGGATATTGAATTAGTTTATATGTTTGCTAAATTTAATTGATATAATTAATAATAGTATGTTTAGAGATGAATATTTTAACAATGAAAGTTATTATTTTCTTAAGTAACTTTTTAGCATCCAGAACATGTACAGTCGACCCCCCCCTCATAACACTGTTGATAATTCCGTTTTATATGAATTCCATGTTGTACGAGCCACTTAGATTTTACAAATACGTGTGCTGGGCTGTGAACGGCTCACGTATTTGTAAAATCTAAGTGACTCGTACAACATGGAATTCATATAAAACGGAATTATCAACAGTGTTATAGTGGGTCGACTGTAAATACTTTTTGTCTTACATAAATATTTTGTAGTGTAAATCTTTATATAGTTTAAAATTACTTGGTGATGAATATTGAAGTGAATTTTGCATGATATGGGAAAGTTAGGGAAAAACAATATGAAAAATTAGTAAATTAAACTGTTTTATAATTATTTCTATCATCATTGCTGTTTTCTCTGCTTTCTCTACTGTTTCAACCCTGGGCAATAATTTGGCCTTTTCTTTCTAGTAAGCCCATCTGTGGTTAGGCTAGACCCATTACTATTATCATCAGCATCAGTTGATTTCAATTGACTGTGAAGTCTTGCTGGCACCACTTTTCTCTACTGTATTATTAATTTTATCTTCTGATTGCTGCTTTACATCTGACATCATCATTTATCTCTTTATTCTATGCTTTCTAGTTATATCTCTGTGTTTTGATTTATTTCTTATCATCATGTAGATTTGTTTTTAGTCTATTATCACTCATTTGGGCAATATGACTTACCATTTAAATCATTGACTATCTATGTGGCCAACAATCAAAACTTTTTCAAGTAGCTCACTTAATTATTGATTACGTATCTTGATTAGATTCCAGACTATCAAACTTATGAAGTAAATATAATAGAATAATTTAATTATGATAAATTATAGAAGTTAATTGCTTCTATATTCATTTTATTAATCTTTAATAAATTATATATTACAAAAGTTGAAGAATGCCAGTATTTAACATATATTTCTTCTCTTAATCCCATAATCTTTTATGTTATTTGAATTTGATCTAATTATTTCATTTATTAAATTTTCAGTTATGTTAATAGGAACTAAAGAAATAGTTTATTTTGGAATGAATAAAGTAATTCCAGAAGTACCCTCAGAGATATTGATGGATGAAAATGGATGAAAATAAGCTGTAAAGAAGAAGACATCTACTTGCGCTTAAAGCAATTGAATGGCAATTATGAAATGTATGTTTAATTTAAACTTTAATTATTATTAACATTTATATTTATATGTATTCTGTACTAACAATAACATATGAAATCCTTTCTCATGTAATTTATTTATCTCTCATAATATCTATACAAATTTAAAATAATAATAATTACAAATTTCCATATAAATTGACAAAATTTACAATATATTTATTTAAAAATAAACAATTTAGCTTTGTTCAGGAACCAAAAACTAATATAGAAAACAATTTTAGTCTGTTATATAAATATCATTTTATTCTGTTGAATATGAGTATTTGTATGTTGAATATGATTATATTTATTAGTAAAATGTTTTGTTAAAGATTTTGGCCTTCTGAATGGTATATAATTTTTGTTTATACAAATTTCTTGTTTCTAACAGTTAAAGGTAAATTGCGTAGTTATCTAGACACCTCCTGTTATCATTTATCAAATGTTTGTCAAAATTTACAGTATTTATGTGAATAAATAATGAATAATATACCCATCATGTACACATTTGAAAGATAGAATAATTTTATTTTATTCTTATTATTTAGGTTTTATTTTGAATATTACATAATTCATTATATTCATAATATAGAGTCTTCCAAAATGAATGCTCCCATTTTAAATTATTGTAATCTTGTTAATTATTACCCAAGAAGTATGTGTTGTACATCCATCAGTAAAGTAATGGTTCAAGTTTCATTTACTATCTGTATTCAAACATCTTTCTGTCCTCTGACTCTAGGAATGCAGTAAACAAAAGTGGTGACTTCAGAACAGAGAAAGCATTTTGTGTTCTGCAGTCTACAAACTTGTAATCAGTCATCATTGTGGAAGAATGTTTTCCTTATGTACATACATATCTTCACGCCTTTTCCCTTTTGGGTTGACAGTGAATGAGTTGCTTCCACACTACTCACAAACATACCTATCTTGCTTCTTCCACGCTCATTGAGGTGTTTCGTCCATATTTTGCTGACTTTGACCACACATACTCACAATGTTCTTTGCAATCAAAGCATCATGCACACCATCTATCCATCTCTTTGGCGGGTGGCTCCTGGGTCACTTGCCACACACCACACCAACATATACACACTTTAACCGTCATTCATTACTCATACACTCCACATGTCCAAACCACCTCAGTAACCTCCCTTGTGCCTGCTCACTCACTTGATTTTGCATTCCACACAACTCATAAAACCTTTCATTCCTTATTCTGTCCATTCATGTCTTGCCACAAACTGCATGCAGCATTCTCAGTTCTACAGCATTCACTCCACTTCCAGTTTTCATCTACCATGCCCATGTTTTGCACCCATACAACAGGGAAGGTAGTAGCTCTTGCTTGCTCACAGTTAATCCTACTCTTTTAGGCATACACTCATTCCGAAGCAGGCAGTTTTCCTTATGTGATGGATCATTTTAAAATTCTATATAAAACTGATGTTAGACAATGATGAATTTGCAGACTGCATGCTTTTTCTATTGTGAAATCACCCATTTTGTTTATGGTGCTTCCTAGAGAAAGTAGACAAAAAAGATATTCTGATGCAGACCAAATTTGTCTGATTGCACAGATGCATTGCACCTTGTAGTTTAAGTGATGAAATGCATTTCCAATACTAATAAACCATATAGTTTTGAACTTGATCTCTGATTTTATTTCATTACTTAACCTACAAGATGGGATAAGTCTGTAATCAACCAAATTTGGGCTACATTAGGAAGCATTAACCCATACAAGAAGCAAGAATATTTACAATAGACAAAAAGACATTTGAATGCAATTGGTAAATGAAACTGGAATAATTACTTTATTGATTGTATACAATGCATACTTCTGAGGTAATAATTAATATACTTTCAGTTTTTTAAAATAATAGCATTCTTTTTGGCAGACTCTGTTTAATAACAAAAATTTATCTTGTAACTCAAAAATGAAATCTTACAGTATCAGGACAAAGGTATATTGACATCACAAATTTATTTGTAGTATTATCTTAACAATTTTATTAGATTTTAAGATCAAATTTGAATATTATGTACATAATTTNGGAAGGTAGTAGCTCTTGCTTGCTCACAGTTAATCCTACTCTTTTAGGCATACACTCATTCCGAAGCAGGCAGTTTTCCTTATGTGATGGATCATTTTAAAATTCTATATAAAACTGATGTTAGACAATGATGAATTTGCAGACTGCATGCTTTTTCTATTGTGAAATCACCCATTTTGTTTATGGTGCTTCCTAGAGAAAGTAGACAAAAAAGATATTCTGATGCAGACCAAATTTGTCTGATTGCACAGATGCATTGCACCTTGTAGTTTAAGTGATGAAATGCATTTCCAATACTAATAAACCATATAGTTTTGAACTTGATCTCTGATTTTATTTCATTACTTAACCTACAAGATGGGATAAGTCTGTAATCAACCAAATTTGGGCTACATTAGGAAGCATTAACCCATACAAGAAGCAAGAATATTTACAATAGACAAAAAGACATTTGAATGCAATTGGTAAATGAAACTGGAATAATTACTTTATTGATTGTATACAATGCATACTTCTGAGGTAATAATTAATATACTTTCAGTTTTTTAAAATAATAGCATTCTTTTTGGCAGACTCTGTTTAATAACAAAAATTTATCTTGTAACTCAAAAATGAAATCTTACAGTATCAGGACAAAGGTATATTGACATCACAAATTTATTTGTAGTATTATCTTAACAATTTTATTAGATTTTAAGATCAAATTTGAATATTATGTACATAATTTAATTATTCGGAATTTATTTTGTGTGTTGTAAAAAGAATTAAGTAATGTAAAAACTGAATGCATAACTTTTTTATTAGACACTGATTAATTAATTTATTTTGAAATATTTTTGAAGCATTTTCTACACCTGTAGTTACAAAAACCATTCTAAATTATGTATAAGAACAAATTAATAGCATATTTCAAGCTTTTGATATCAAGTAAAAATTTAAATTACAGTATTTTAACTGCATCCTGCTGAATGGCTGATGTCTTCTTTTTAATTCTCCAAACCTTCTTTGAGTCAAACCTCACTCCTTCTTCTCCAGGGAATCTGGAGCAGAAGGATTAAATTGAGATGGGATTAAGTTTAATACAAGTGAACACTTCAAAAAGCATTTATGCAATCTTGAACCCAAAAAATACATTTATATGAACTTCTGAAGTTTATAGTAAATTATTTATTATAAATACAAAGGGTGAGTACTCTATATACAACTTATTTTACTTGTTTGTTTAGTTTTTTAACTACATATTCTGCAATTGAATTTACTATGTATGCATGATATTAAGTACAGTGGAACCTTGGATAATGAATGCCCTAGTTCAACGGTGGACAACCCCCGGCCCACGGGCCAGCTATGGCTTGCAAAAAGTTTCTATCCGGCCCGCGAGATGTTTAGAAGAAATTATAAATAAATATTTTTCAATGTAATTCGTCTAGTTTAAATTGAATATCATTTTCTGAAGTNCACACATACTCACAATGTTCTTTGCAATCAAAGCATCATGCACACCATCTATCCATCTCTTTGGTGGGTGGCTCCTGGGTCACTTGCCACACACCACACCAACATATACACACTTTAACAGTCATTCATTACTCATACACTCCACATGTCCAAACCACCTCAGTAACCTCCCTTGTGCCTGCTCACTCACTTGATTTTGCATTCCACACAACTCAAAAAACCTTTGCGGCGGTTGGCAACACTGCGCCGACCACCGTCCCCAACCCGTGTGACGTCAGAGGTCGAGGTTCACTCTTTTTGGGTCGACGTGCTCAGGTTCGGACGCTCATCCCCACTCTCCGACCTTTGTCTACAGGATTGGCGTTGTTCTAACCATCTGTACATAGATTTGTAATTATCGGTAAATAAACTAGTGAATACGACATTCGGATCCTTCTTTCAACCCTAGAATGTATAACTCGACGCCACGACGATTCCGTTCGCGGATGCGATCGGATTGAGCGATCTGACTAACTTCAACTATTTAGAGGAACCATTAATGGTCCCCTCACCTTTCATTCCTTATTCTGTCCATTCATGTCTTGCCACAAACTGCATGCAGCATTCTCAGTTCTACAGCATTCACGCCACTTCCAGTTTTCATCTACCATGCCCATGTTTTGCACCCATACAACAAGGAAGGTAGTAGCACTTGCTTGCTCACAGTTAATCCTACTCTTTTAGACATACACTCATTCCGAAGCAGGCAGTTTTCCTTATGTGATGGATCATTTTAAAATTCTATATAAAACTGATGTTAGACAATGACGAATTTGCAGACTGCATGCTTTTTCTATTGTGAAATCACCCATTTTGTTTATGGTGCTTCCTAGAGAAAGTAGACAAAAAAGATATTCTGATGCAGACCAAATTTGTCTGATTGCACAGATGCATTGCACCTTGTAGTTTAAGTGATGAAATGCATTTCCAATACTAATAAACCATATAGTTTTGAACTTGATCTCTGATTTTATTTCATTACTTAACCTACAAGATGGGATAAGTCTGTAATCAACCAAATTTGGGCTACATTAGGAAGCATTAACCCATACAAGAAGCAAGAATATTTACAATAGACAAAAAGACATTTGAATGCAATTGGTAAATGAAACTGGAATAATTACTTTATTGATTGTATACAATGCATACTTCTGAGGTATTAATTAATATACTTTCAGTTTTTTAAAATAATAGCATTCTTTTTGGCAGACTCTGTTTAATAACAAAAATTTATCTTGTAACTCAAAAATGAAATCTTACAGTATCAGGACAAAGGTATATTGACATCACAAATTTATCTGTAGTATTATCTTAACAATTTTATTAGATTTTAAGATCAAATTTGAATATTATGTACATAATTTAATTATTCGGAATTTATTTTGTGTGTTGTAAAAAGAATTAAGTAATGTAAAAACTGAATGCATAACTTTTTTATTAGACACTGATTAATTAATTTATTTTGAAATATTTTTGAAGCATTTTCTACACCTGTAGTTACTTAGTTACTACAGGTGTAGAAAATGCTTCAACTGGCAATAGAAAACATTTTAGTGTAGCATTAAAGAAAGGAATTATTGCAAATCACGAGAATGGCATTCATGTTTCTGACATCATTAAAGAATATAATGTGGCAAAATCAACTATCTCTACAATTATTAAAAACAGAGAAGCATTTAAGGTTTGCTGAAGTTGCTAAAGGAGTGAATGTGATATCAAAACAAAGTTCTAAAGTTTAAGATGAAGTAGAAAAACTACATCATCTATGGATCAATGAAAAGCAACTTGCTATTTATTGATTATTCAAATAAAATTTTTTTCGATGCCAATAAAATTTGGTATTAAGTTGGTATTGATCCTTATTATGAGTATATCAAATGCTTTCATACTGAAATTTAAAACAAATTTGAAATGTGGAGTTAATTGATTTCGTTTGTGATTGGCTCAAATATGAAACCATATTCACATCATATAGATATATATCATGACACTGACAAGTTTTACAGTATTAAAACTTCAATATGTATTAAATTACATAGAGTATTGCATATGATGTGTATATAGTTGTATTTTTATTATTGTTAAAAATTAAGTTTATTGTATTGAAAAAAGAGTTTGTCTTAAAAAAATTTTTTTGTTATAAATATTTTAAATTTTGTGAATATATTTATAACAATTTGTCTGTTCATATTTTAAAACAACCAAAGAAGGCATGTACCCAGGCCTGTCTTTAGGTGTGGGCCTACTAGGCTTGGGCCCAGGGACCTCCTTAACATTCAAGATTTCAAAAATATGCAAAATTGAATAGAGCAAGAAATAATAAAAATATTATAAGCAGTAAACAATTAAAAGATATGTTTGATAAGTTTTATTAAACATAAATATAATAATATGAAACCTGTTTTTCTGACAACTTAAATTAAGAAATGAAATTAGAATCAACTTTAGTCAACAATGGACAATAAATATAATGTATTTTTTTCCAGCAAAGTCATTAACTAATCATTAAAATTTAATTTGTTTAATAAATCAGACTCAATATTTATGATTGAAAGATAGTTCAACGTATCTTGCAACATTGTACTTAGGTAATTCTTTTTTTCATATTTTAATTTAGAAAAAGAACATTCCCCAGTGCAATTCGTTATCATAAAACATAAAGAAATATGGAAACAAATTCCAACATTTGGAAATGTTGAAACTAAAGAATTCTTTTTAATTTCCAAATATAAATTAGGTATCGATACCTCACTCAATTTTATTTTTGAAATATAATGTTTGAAATGTAAACACTCTGCTATCAAACTCGTTACACACACATCAGTATCGTATGTAGAAGCTAGTCTTTCACATGCTTTTATAATATCCTTTTTATCTCGGTAATTCGGTACAAAATGTAAAGTTATCACTTATTCTTTGATAAGTGTATGTACTGATATTATGAAAAATTTTAACTGTCAAATTCAGTTCAATTAATTAATCTTAAAAAAAGAAAACAAATTACAAAATGTTGGTAAGTATACTTATACATGGTTAGGCTACTTATTTATAACTCAAACATTTACATGTAGAATTTTTGAATAAAAATTTGATTATTAAATAAATGTTAATAGTAGTTTAAAAATTTTATTTGATGAATAATTACTTACTATAATTAATTCTTTTAATTAAATGAAATGTAAAAAATGAAAAATGTTTAATAGAGAAAGCTAATTGAAAAAATTTATGAACATTCGCCCAGGGCCTCGCACATACCAAACACGGGCGTGAATGGACCTAGTATCATGCCATAATGCATACTGTGAACAGTTTTAAATATGTTATTTTTAAAATAAGTATGGCTCTTTGATAATTAGTGTTTCCATTTCATTTTTTCAATAGTCTCAATTAATAAGTGAATAGAATTTACTGTTGTAATGTATTAGTCATATTGAACATTATAACTTTTGTTTAGTTACTTGATAAACCACCCCATATGTTAAGTAATTTGATGATGTTTTATTGCTTTATATTTCTATTATACACAGTGAATTTCATAATAAAAATAGTCAGTGAATGCATTATTATTTAAATTATTTAGGCAGATTTGAGGATTAATCTAACCATTTGCTATTTGTGAAAAGAACATGTACAGTACATCAACAAACTAGGCTCCGAAAACCCGATACATTCTAATAACAAAGGCAACCACTGCCGTATGCCATCAGGCTATATAACAGCTACATTATTAGTACAGTACATCAGTCTGTGTCAAACAAGATAGTGTTGTCATCTAAATGTAGAATTAAAATGAAATTCAGAATGCTGAAAGTGCTAAGTTTTTTATATTGAATTAGGTTACACCAGTAATGCAGCAAGAATTGACTGTTATTATAATAAAATGATGCAATGATTGCAATGAAATACTGTAATTTGCAAATTATGTGTTATATATGTTGTATATGCTTGATTTATAGCAATCAAATTTAGTGTTAAATAATAATTAAATGAAATGACTGAACAAACCATACACACATGCACAGGTATGAGTCATTAGTGTCATATAAAAGCAAAAGGGAAAATTGTATTTTATTATATTGTTAAATATTCAAAAAGTACAGATTGTAATGATTTAAATGTACATTTATGTGGTAGATATCTTTAGCTTACTTTTACACTTGCATATAAAGAAATTAAGTTGCTAAAAAATGGATATTAGTAACAGAGGGTGCAGTTGCTCACTCACATCCTAATGGCTGCACCTAGTATTCTTTGTATCTTCTGTTGTTCTGTATTTCATATGAGATATTGACACATCCTGGTCTGCAATACAGAAATTAAATTATGAGCATTACCTACAATGATCACTAATTATATATTATATGTAGAATTTGTGTTTAATTTACTACTGCGTTATGCGTAGATCTGCTTAAATTGATAATTATAAATTATGTTCATATTATTATGTTCTACTGAAATAAATTATATATGGCTTTTTATATATGTATTTTCAATATATTTTTTTATATTTATGGATTGTCTGCATAAATTTTTTGAACATTTAATTTGATAAAAGATAGAAATACAAGATACTTATAATAAAGTTGAAATAGGAGTTACTCCTTTGTTGTAAAGATTAAAACAAACACAAAACCTAAAAATGTTATAATAGTAAAATTAATGTAAAAATTAAATTATGTAGAAATAATTTTAAGTTTCAAATTATTATGAAATCTCAAAATTTGTTAACACAAGGTGTTTGGATTGACACTGACACATTTCAATTCTCTGTCAAAATTCAATACATAATCTAAATGCATTGTGTGAGAAAGTGCAACTGTTTAAGTTTTCCCTACAATCAATTGAGGTGTGAGGACTAATTGGTTGTGGTTGTCCATGATCTCCTAACATTACACTTTTAGACTTCATCAGGAGATTGTAAAACACAGGGTTTACGCTGGCATCTAAATCAGTGACCTCAAACTTCATGCGTACATACTGGAGACTTGTGTTTGTTATACTGTACTTCAAATATTGCTACACACAAGGCAGGAAATTAAATATTATTTATATATTCTCTGTGGAGCACATGTGGAGATTTTATAATTTTGTGTAGAAAGGAGTAAAGATAGAACTTTACTTATTTTTCAATAAAGTTTGGTGAGTTTGTTCTTAAATTGCATATATCTAATACTCTTATTGTAGTTGTTATCTATTTTTCTCATTGCCTTTTAAAGTGTGCCTTTTAGTAAGTATTATCATCAAAGTAGTATTTGCCTAAAAGTAACATGTACCCTTATAAAACCCCTGATCAAAGAGTATAAAATTGAATTATTTTGTATCTGGAAAGTAGCTTATATTCTTCTCATATATTTACGAAGTTTTGTAGAAATCAGTTTAATCATTATCACCTGATACTTGGACAGAAATGGATTTCATTATACAGTGGAACCTCTATATTCGTCATTAATCTGTTCCTAAGGACCTAATAAATATGGAATATGACAAATATAGAAACAATTTTTCTCTTAATAAATAACTGATATTCAATTAATCTATTCCCATCCTGAAAAAAGGTACAAGAATAAAAATTATGTTGTTTGTAAAACTTTATCTTTATTGTACTAAATACAGTATAGTTGTAGAATGGTAGAATAGTATTATTAATATAGTATATTGTTTAGAAGAAGACATATCAATTAAAACATACATAATTCAATTATTATCATGGTGTCTGTTTTGCCAATGATTCAGTAGCACTCAATAAAGAACTTGTCCAGTGTTGTGTGTTTTTCTCTGCTTTTTAAAACTTTTCTGAAGTAGGAAATTACATTATCATTGAATGTATTTGTATTTTGGTTGACTATAACAACATTTGGGTCCACTTTGAAGCAATTGGAACTTGGTTTCTTGCATTGATTATTTTTAAATAACTCAACAACACACACGACAACCATACAAAGCAGACTGATTAACTACGGCTAGCTAACATGGCTAGTTGATCGGCATGGGCGTGCAATTGTAGTGCTAATTCCAGTGTTGGGAATGACAACGAATACAGAAAATACTGACGAATATGGAAAAATAGAAAAGTCATCAAAATGTGATGAATATCGAATATTACAAATATAGAGGTTCCACTGTATATAGATAGATAAGTAAGAAGAATCAACTTTTGTCTCAGCAATACATTTAACAAACAAAAGTTTCAACCACTTTTACTGATTGTCAGCAGGTTACAAACAATTCAATCAATTGAGATTTAAACAGTAACTTCAACTATTCACATTGATGTTTGTAGTGCTATTAATTTGCACATTATTATTATTATAATTTTGGTATATCAGAGTTGTATTTGAAAAATTTGAAGCTCAATTCATTTATAACCTTAATACGTTCTTAAATTAACAATAGTTATATTATCATCATATTTAAATAAACTCTTCTAGAATTGCTTGACAAGTCTCAATTATGTTGGCGAAGAGCGTAAGCTCCTTGGAATTTTTATCACATCATTTTTGGGAATATTATGGGAAACTCTGCTAAGTCAACATTTTGAGTGCTCCAAAAGTGGTCAGCAATTCAGTTATGTTTATAAAGCATAAAAACATGTTGCTAAATCTTTGACATTCATTGAGTTTAAACAATTTAACATTACACTTGACTCTAACTCCAGCTTAACAGCTTTATATTTAAAATTAAAATTGAAGACTGTCTGTTGAAAAAGGAGTCAGCATTTATTAATTTTAATGTTCCAGAATACAAATTTTTGACAAATGACCTTACATTGTAGGCTACTTGACTATCAGAATTTTAAAAAATTTCAAGGAAAATCAGTAAAGAAATTGCCTGTGAGTTCAGAAAATAAGTTATCAAGAGGACCTGGAAAATGCTGTGACAAAGTGCCTACTGTGTAGTTGCAATGCCGTGAACATAATAGACTATAATTTATGTAATTCTGTTTCATAAACATTATAATACTTTTGAAAATTCTGTGTTATTTGTAATAGAGCTTAAGCCATTGGACTTCACTTAATTAATTTTTTAGGAACAAATGTCTTATGTCACTTCTAGTTTCATTAATGGAGTTTTGTTTATATATAAACTACACAACAACACCTTATCTCACTGAGAATTATTTATTGTAACAAACGTTTTCAACCTGTTCCGCAGGCCAACTTCAGGTTTTTAAAAATCGTGGAATATTTTATATATAAATTAAATAAATGCATATAGACATAGGCTATAGAAAACTACGTGAATAGTTTCCAATGTTATGCTTCTTAAAATCTACTTACCTTTACTCTTATTATAAAGATTTGGTCTGTTTTCTTTTTATTATCTATATTGATTGCATGATGCAGAGTGTGAAATAACATTAACGCTTTATTTTTTTACATATATCTTAAAGGATATTACAATGTAAATTCATCCTACAGTATTAGTATAATATTTTCTACTTTCTACACCTATAAAAGGTGTGTAAACTGAACAATATAATTGAATATTATAAATTTGCCTCCAAGCACACTTCTTCCACCTGTTCAGTGATTTGCTGCTGATGAATAGCATTCTGACAGAATTTAGCCTTTTATATAAAACATAGGAATAAAATACAAGTTAGATTTTTTCACTACTAAATAAAGTTATTTTATCTATATTTCTTATATTGATTTTATCTATATTTTTATTGTTTTTGGAGAGGGACGAAATCTTATTCTTGTCTCAGGCTGTATCTTTTTTCTTTCAACTCTGATCCTGATGACTTAGAATAAACTTAGTACATTAATAGGAGAATGTTTACAGTTCAAATTAGGATCTTAACACTACTGATATAAATACAAATAAAATTTCTTGTCTTCTTGCATTCTTTCTAACCACAGTAACACAACCCTAGCTGAATGATTGAATATTTTCTTTGAGGATCTTCTCTGCCTACAAATATGTAAAGTAATTGAAAGTCCATCAGAAATCCTACAGGATGTAGTATATTTTTTTTTTAAAATTACTACAAATTAAGGACTGAATACAAATAAAATAAACTCTCTTTTTTACAAGAATCCTGTTCCAGAGAGATTTTTTACTTAATTTACATAATTGTAAGCAAAGAAGATCCTCAAAGGAAAGATTATTGTTAATTGTGTTTCCGTGATTGGAAAGAATGTAAGAAGGTAGCAAGTTTTATTATTTTTTAAATATATTTTTTGGAATTTTTCCAAGGATATATTTAAATTCCTGAAAAAAATTTCCAAATTCAACCTTGGATTTTTAATTTTTTGCATAAAAAGAAATTTATTACATGTTCCTGTCTTCAAGTATAATTACTAGAAGGTGGTTGTAAAGTAATTTAATCATTTTATATAGTAATTTATTATGTTTTTCTAATACCTTATTAGTTGCAAACTTGAAAAAAAAGACAAAAAATGTTTAAAATGCGAACCTTCTGTTAGTTAGTTACCGAACTTTTGGGCCACCCTATATTTCAAGCAATCATATTCTTCTTAATTAAACCAAATACAAATGAATACGCAAACTTTCTAATTTAAATAATAATAATATCCGATTTAAATTTTCACTTCCGTGTATTTAATTATTAAAAAAAAAAAAGTTTTAGGAAAATCAAAACATTAAACTTATTACGTAGATTGTGTGATTGATCTAAGATTGGAATTTTCAGACAATTTGACCAATCGTCGCAGTCAACGTCACAATGGGAGGTATTGTGTTTTCGGTCCACGTGACGGGCTCGTGGGTTTTTCGATCGTGGCATTCCTGAATTAAATTGGAAGAAGATCGTCCGAGAGATCGCCGGGAAAACTTTTCTGGATAACATAGAAGAAGGTGAGCGGCCATATTATCATTGTAAAATCATTTTTTATCCATTACTCTTAATACATTTAATATTATTCGTGTTAACGGTGTGCAGACTGTCGAATCAATAAATAGATTGAATGCTGTAAACGAGGTAATAATGATTTATCATTTTTTACTAAGTAAATACACCGATCATTTAATAGGAAACATAATTTAATTGGCATTAATCAATATGTAGTGTTACAAAAACAGCTCTTTTAAGCCAAAACTTTAAAGTTATCTCTCCTCTTTCGTAATTTAAAATGTGTTATGCTCGCAACTCCAGGTTAAAATTTACTTAAGTAAAGAATTTTGTAGATATCGATCTAACGTGTGACTTTTTTTTTTATTTTTCATCCCCATTCTTAACACGCTACATTTAAATATGGTGTATTAAATCGCAGAGTTTAGTAAATAAATGAAAAAACTAGAGCGAATTTTACATACTTTTTATGTAATTGCTTACTTAAAAATTGTAATTACAATGCGCGTAACGCGTTAAAGATTCCATAGAGAAACATTAGGTTACAACCAAATCTAATTTTGCATAAGTTTAAGTAAGACAATCAACTTGAAACTGTTGCCATAGTTATAAAGTTGTTTTGCGATACATTTCATCGATTTGTATCGATAAAGGAGAATGTTTTTTAATTACATTCATGTTAAAAGTCGAGGGTTCGTATGTGTATTACAAGCTATCCACAGTATACTGTACGTAAAAACTAGTATTAGTGTTTTAGTATGTGTTTATAGTTTAGGAAATTAAAGTCTGTAGCGAGTTTTGTGTTATAATTTTAAAAAAAAACTCTTTAATTGCAGCAAATGAGTGTGTTCCTGACTTAAAATAGTGTAATCTTGACTCAAAAATTAAGATGAAATTCGAAAATTTTATACTAAAGCTCGAATATTAACTTAAAACTTAATATTATCTTGTCTAAACACAAAGAAAAGTTAACTTTTCCTGTGTTTAGAGTGAGTTTTATGTTGGAATTTTGTTTAATTGAGCTAAATAAGTGTGCTCTTGGCTTAAAATAATGTAATCTTAACTCAAAAATTAAGGTTAAATTCGAAAATTTTATGTTAGAAAGATCAAATATTACCTTTAAAGTTAATATTTGATCCATCTAAACGTAAGAAAAGTTAACTTTTATATATTAAATGTATATACAATTTTAAATTAAAAGTCTATAAATGAAAAACAAATTGATGTACGCCTTGCTTATCAGACTGTATCGACACTTTACAGGGTATAGAATTTACGTAAGAGAAATTAATAATGAAAGAGTGGTAATCGATACTAAAGACTTATTATTTGTGTATTCTGTATAACGAAACGTGATGTAAATACGATCACTTGGTGAATATTAAATACTTTCTTGACACAGCAAAAGGTTTGTGAAGTTTAAACACACATTTAGTCTATGATATAGCACACTGAATTTACATATGAACTAAACAATATAAACTTTAGAGCCTCGCTTTATTATTACTATTATTATTAGAAAGCGTCATATATATTTGGGTTTTAACATGAAAAATTCGAACCTGTACTCATAATCGAAAATTTCTTAGGGTGCTACAACGTGTTATGATGCTGTATATTTTGTAAACTTGTATAAAAAGGCATCACTCGTTGTCAAATACGAAAATTCTGTTGTTTATATAAAGTTCACCTCCGTTATTCAGGCGATAAACTTTATATAAACAACAGTAATTTAATCCTTTATTATAAATATAAATATCTATTGTTATACATTATTATAACACACAATTTCTCCAAAACATGTAATTGATAGACTGTTATACATTTCTATACCACTGTATTCCAGTGTAGACACTGGAATACAGTGGTACATTCGATTGGATCACTGTGGCAAGGGTTATTTAATTGGTTCACCCTTTGCCACAGTGATCCAATCGAATGCCGCACCAGACTCGAACATTAAATCAAAGTTCGAATTTGAAGAATAAGAAATGATGCAAACTACACGTGAATTCCTTCTCATTGTTTACGTCTGGTCTTTTCTGACGTCATGGCAACGTCAAGGTTTTTTTTTTCCTATATCAAACAACCGTTTCGCTCCCTCAACCGTTGGTAACTTTGTCAAAAAAACGATTAATTTTAATTAAATTTAAGTAATTAGCTCCCTCTCTCTAATAATAAACCCCTTCAGTTATTAATTATGGCATCGAATGATCCGAATCGATAGAATTGAAAAGAAGGTAAATTATTAATTCGGTTTTAAAATTTTAAACCTCTTACCTCTGACTAATCGAACCGGATTTATTTTTAACTCGAACTATAATTTTATACGCTTAAAATTTTGAGATGAGGGGAGGAAAAAAAAACAAAAAAGATCGATTACTAATGAAATTCGAGTGGTAAACATACGCTAGTAGGTCATAAAAAATCGTTAACAGTTATACATTATTTCTTTGAAGTTATTACAGGTATAATTCGGGTAATAAACCTTTTATTTAGTAGGAAACCTCTGTAGAAAGTTCGATAATTTAATCTGTTTTTTTTTTCATTGTATCTGGGATTGCTGGGATTTTCCGATTTGTCACCCTTTCAGAACTTGGCTAGTTATTAATAAAACATTTTTAGAATTAATTTCATTAAATTTATATCAAAACCTGTGTAAGTCGGACGTGTTGGATAGTTTATTAAGGAGTCATATAAAATACACGATCGGGAGGGAGGGGTCATTGTCTAAATGGACTATATTTTACTGGTATACAAATTTGTTCTAACAAGTCTAATTAGTAGTCGTGTAGATTAGAAAACATTTGGAGAACTTTTTTAAGGTAATTTCAAATGTCAGTGTGTCCATGAACTGTTGTACACGTAATTAAATGGAAGGGGATTTGCCAAAAATGCATTGTTGTACGCAACCGGAGAGGAGGATCAAAAAATCTACACGTATTTATTAAGAAATAAACCGATGTTTTCTATCCCCATGAATATTTATAATTGCTATTTACTGATTTTTTTTTAATTATTCTAAAACGGAAATGTTAAATTGTTGTATGGAAATAACAAGAAAATTGAATTGATTAAAAGAGCAACTTTTAAATATTTGAGAAAAACCGTTTTTTTTTTTTTTTAAGTATATTATTTCAAAGATTTCTTATCTACATTATTTTAAAATTAAAGCTGGCGAGACACGCTACACTACGAAAGTCACGATCTTTCTGTAGTTTCCTTGGCATGAAAATACAATTCATAAACGCATTTTAACACTCGGAAATACATAAAATTGTTTGTTTTTGAATAATAAATAAATAAAAACGAGAGCACGGCATTAACAATGAGTGAACAAATGTAAAATGAGAAACATTCGAACCTCCCATAACGGACACTTTTAAACGTAAGCCTCTATTTTTTTTTAGGAAGATCGAACAGAAAAGCGTACAATATAGCGTACGCTTCTCCGGACAGTGCCGTTGTTCACAGGTTTGGCTGTTTAATGCAGGTTTTAATAGTTCTGTAGATGAGAGTTTTTGAATCATTTACAGTCGACCCCCCTATAACACTGTTGATTATTCCGTTTTATATGAATTCCATGTTGTAGGAGTCACTTAGATTTTACAAATACGTGTGCCGTGCTGTGAACGGCTCACGTATTTGTAAAATCTAAGTGACTCGTACAACATGGAATTCATATAAAACGGCATAATCAACAGTGTTATGGGGGGGTCGACTTGTACTGTACGTGTAAACAAATTGTAACAGATGAAAGAGGGAGGATTTTCACTTCTAGTGTTGACTGATAAAGTATAAAATTAGATTTTTCGCACGTGTTTCTCTTCATTTATCACATAAATTAACTAAAAGATACGTTTCGTATTCAATTTAATTCAAAAAAAGCATATAATACGTGTACATTTTCTGTGTAAATGCGTAAAATGGCTTTAATTTTTGGCTAATTTATCTTATTTAAATAATCACTCGATACTTGAAGGTGAATGAGAACGTTTTTAAAGTAAGTTTTTATATTAAAATGGAGTAGTATTTATTAACCTCTTTTTTATATTAACGAGATAAACAAAAGAACGTGTTCTAAATTGAATAGTACAACAGAAAACACTTTGGAGATATCATTTTATTTAATTTATTTAAAATAATTGATTAGTATATTTCTCGAAAATTTTGTTAGCAACGTACCACGTGGTTTGTCGTTATAGTAACCCACACCTGTAAACTCGAATTGTCGATTGTTAAACACGGTTGAATATCCATTTGTGCAGATGACCAGAAAGTAATGAACGTCTGAATGCCTGTTTGATTAATTATTTTAGTCATAGTTCGAAAGTGTTAATTAATTTTTACGATGAAATCTTCTCATTCTACTTTATTTTAAATTCGCAAGCATAAATTTAATCCAGGATGATATAAAATATCGATAATTCGATCATAAAGTACTGTTTTTTAAGGGGTTAAGTAGTGGAGAAATCGCGTAAAACTCTGATTTATTATCGCTCGTATCTATCGTGTCGACGTTATAACGATCGAAAAAATGATAAAAAACGTCTTCTAATTATATATATATTCTGTATAAAAATATAAAGAAATAATTTAATATGTTATTAATGATTGATTATATGTATTGATGTCGTTGACTGTTTAAAAATGCTTTCATTATAATGGCGGTTACAGCGAACGACTCATAGTATCTTGCCCTCTGATCTAGTCTATTATTCATTTAGTTACTATATAAAGATGTTAGGCCAAGCGGCATTTTATCTACTTTATTCTCTCGAGAGCTTAATGAATTATTAGTTATTATCATTATTTTTTTTATTTATGTAGTTTTTTGATCAACAAATCATGGGATGTGCCGCATCGAAATCGACTGCAGCGTCTAACGGTGGGTCGCAGGAACCAGGTAGTTTAATTGCTTGTTTTTTCTTAATTAAATTCTAACGAAATTATTTATTTATTATCATTTTTTTAATATGCAAAAATATAGTTCCTAAACCTGTAGCCTTTGAAATTCCTATGGAAGAAAATGAAAGCGTGGTGAAGAAACATCCGCCTAAACGGTTACAGGTAATTAAAATACATTAATGAGAGTAATTTAGGATAAATTACCGGTGGTATTAAGGTAATTTTAAGAAGTAAACGAAGTTTTTTTTTTTGTTTCCTTTTTGTATTAGAAATTAGAAGAACAAGCTCAACAAAGTTCCATTAAGATAGCGGATATCGAAGAAAAACAGCAGAAAGCAGAAGAAAGGAGACAAGAAGTAAAATATTTTATATTTCTTTTCTTATAACTTCCACTTTCTTGGCTGTTATAACACGGAATAGTGTCAAGTTTCATACTCCAGGTTTTTGGCTAATTTTGAAGTTTGAGCCCCCCTGAAACAAAAATAGTAAAAACAAAGGATTAAAAAACCTCCCTGTGTATATGGGGATGTATTTCGTTTAATATCTCAGCATGAGGTAAAGATTAAAAAACGAAATTTGTCACGGTAACTTGGAATTAAGGGGTATTAATGCTATTAAATTTTGGAGTATGGAACTCAAGGGGGTTAGGAGATAGGGTCGTGTCATATCTGGAGTGGGGTCGGTCTTAATATAAAATTTACCCGTTATTGCCATTTATAATGGTTTTTTAAAACTCGTCTCTATCCTTAAAATTTAGCCTATTCTGTCTTTTTGTAATAATTAATAATATAAAAGTTATTTTTTAATAACAACTTGTAATAGATAGTTCCACAGGCAATTTTAACTATGAGCTAATGTGGTAGTGTTTTTTTTTTTAAATAATATATTTATAAATGGGGATTTTTATCACAATTCAACAAAATTATTCCTTCTAAGCTTTTGATATTACTTAAATTTTATAATCTAGTTTAATTCAAAATTATGGGGCATCGTAATGGTCCTCTATATTCGTGTTTGATTAAAGTCGAGCAAGTGACTTTATCAGTTAATTTTTTAAAATACTAATGTCGTTTTCTTTATATAGATTTTACAAGAAAGAATACGAAGTTCAAAGAAGGTTCAAAAAATGTTTGAAAAAGGCCGAGAGAAAACTGATGAGATGGAACAGGTCAATTTTGATCTTAAACTATTGACATAGCGATCGTAAAGTAAACTATTATTTTACTTACTTTATTGGATTACTGTAAATAGTATTAAGGTTCAGTTAAACAATACAGATATATATTTACAGTTACATTACATTAGAAGGAGTAATGAATTAAATGGGATGTTTTAAATTCCGAAAAGTTTAGTTAAATAATTATTTTTATTCATTTTTTATTATAATATTTTTAAATTATGCACTTCATACTGGGTGCATAACATTGTACCAGTTACATTGTACCAGTTTATATTTTGCTTCTGCTACACTTAAGACTATGCACAGAAGCCTCATGCTGTTTCTTTTTTTCCACCCATTTTTAGATTGTGTTCAGCTTTGAGTATTTAATTGAACAAAAAAAAATTCTCTGAATTTGTAATTTAAATTTCATCTCCTTTCTGTCGTAACATTTGAGATAGGATTTGGCTTATTTTGACAAACTTATTGGCGTAGCCTGATCTAGAAGATAAAATAATAATAATTCAGAAACAACTCTTGAGCTGTTTCTGAATTTTATATGCATTGAACCATGATTTAATCAATGTGATGAGTTACCCTTTATTAAATATAAGACAAGGATCCCATTCTAAATGTAACTAATGTATATTTGATGTTATTTTAGTTACAGGGTGTGCAATGATAATGTAATCCAATTTTGTTAAATGGATGAACATTTCTCTTCAAAAAAATGCAACAGTACTCAGCTGTTTATCAGGAAACCAGTCAGATGATGAATTTAAATTCTCACTACTGTTTCCAAATTCTTTTTCTATTTTGGACAGTTGTATGAGACAGGCTGCAAAGCTTCGAAATCCTTCTTTGACAACTCATTCAAACTTTTTCTAGGTCTTTCCTTTAGTTGTTTTCATTCAGTATTCATTAGAAACACTACTTAATCCAATTATCATCTCTACCTGTGTTGATATAATCTTAACCAGGGCTGGCCTGGTGCAATGTGTACTGGGCCTTTTAATAAAAAAAAATAGCAGTTTCGAAGAACAAAATATTTTAATGGTAAGAATACCATCCGTTAAATAGATTAGCGAAAATTAGTTACCTTAGTGAATAATGAAATGATCAATTTTTAAATTTTGCAAGAGTTGGATCATGCAGGATCGTGGTGCCTTGTGCCTTCGCACTGTCTGCACCACCCACCGGCCAGCTCTGATGATAACCTATTAATTTTTAACAAGTCATTTGTAGCTTTTATATCAAATTTTTTTTCGGTGCTTCATTTCATTGTTTATTTTCTAGGAAGATCCCACACATCTTATCCACATTTCTATTCTGTTCAGTATTGTTAATTGTGCTTAATTTAAACTTTCACTTTAACATATTCATTTTGCATCAATGAACTTCTTATAAACGGGCAAGCAGCACTACGCCATTTTTTGGTCTAACATCCATATTCGTTATCTTTCCCATTTCAGTCATACAAAGAAATATTTTAATTAATGCGAAATTAATAAATGAAGAGAATATTTTATGAAAATATTTGCCAAGATTGCTTAACTACAGATTTTGACGTATTAGATATATTAAATTACTGTCGAAAAGTAATCTTCATTATTATTTAAAAGTACATGAATAAATTATACAAAATTCCTATATATAGATTATTTATGATCTAGTAAAAATTAAGTTTAATAGAATTTTTATGTGAAAATATTAATGAGTGTTTGAAGAATATAATTAATTTGGTGGAATATGTTAACTTGGATTAATTATTTATATGCATGCTTAATAGTATAATAAAAAATTTAAAATTTTTCTAAATGAACAACTTATTAAATTAAAGACTGATTAAATTAAATGATAATAATTAAATTTATTAACGATAAATTTTCATTCTTACAAGTAATACGGATATATAACATATATTGAAAATTTTATATCATTGTATAATAAGTGTGGTCTGATATAAACAATGTATTGCAAAAAAGTGTTAAAACGAAATTTAATAATTTTACATTATAACCTGGGCTTCGGAGTCGGAGTCGTGGAGTTTTGATGTTTTAGTCGGAGTCGGAGTTGGAGTCGGTAGATTTTTACGCGACTTCCACAGCCCTGGCAGGGCTGTTGAGTCGGAGTCGGAGTCGGATGATAAGGAAAAGTCGGAGTTGGAGTCGGTAGATTTTTACGCGACTTCCACAGCCCTGGCAGAGCTGTTGAGTCGGTGTCGTGGAGTTTTGGTGTTTTAGCCGGAGTCAGAGTTGGATGATAAGGAAAAGTCGGAGTCGGTAGATTTTTACGCGACTCCACAGCCCTGATTATAACATTTAATTTAACTTGTGGTGTAAACATTTCTATTTGTGACCTTTTTACCTGAGAAAATTATACATGATACCTTATATATAGGTATACAAAATAGGTTTACAAATAAAATCACTTTCTGATAATAAATTATAAAACAATTTTCTAATACGCAGATTATTTTACCATTTATTAAAAACTAAAGCAAATTTACATGATTTTTACAAAATAAAATTAGAACTAAATTTAAGAAAACTTACCAAACTAGAACAGTCTGTTTAAAATATTACGTTTGAAGTATTCTAAATACAAATTTAAAATTGCACAAATTAAATAAATAAATTATGAAATGATAAGGTTAACAAAATAAAAATTAAGAAAGTATAACATAAAAGTATAGCCAAATCTGATTGTAGGAAAATACTCGGGAGTTTTCATGTTTCATATCTATTTTTTACATATCCATCACAATGGTTGGAGATTGTACTGTTTTAATAATGCTTGCTTCGTCCCCCTTTATAACCAAGCCTTACATTTGTGACATTGCCGCTAAACATGTATTACTGTGGACTTTTTCCATATTGTACTTGTGTTACTTCAGACATCCTTTGAGTAACACCAAAGTAATCTATTTTAACTCCTAACTATTGGGTTATCTTACAGAATTTTTGTATACTCCAGATTGTTCCTTTTTTCTTAGTTTGTCTTTATCATTCCTTTGTATGTTGTAAATATTAAGTGCTCTTTTGTACACTATCTTAAAATATTTTTAACTTGTCAGCTCATTTATAATACATCCCAAATGTTTGTTGTATGTAAATTTATTGATTATATTGATGTTTTTTAGTTTTATCTTTGTTTTCTTAATAACTCCTGATGAGCTCTTCTGTACTGCATGTTTTATGTCTTAATATTCTTGCAATTTCTTTATTTCTGTTGGATTTTTTAACCAGTCCTGTATATTGGTACAATAGAAAATGGCTTTTCTAATCAGTGCTGAGAAATGAAAGTTTATGTTCGTAATGGTTATTGAACCATGATGAAATGTACAAACTCTTTTTTAAAAATATTTTATGATTTAAATTGGACAGCAAGTCCTCACTTAGCATCAATGATAAGTTCTTAAAAACTATGAGGATAAGCAAAACAATGTATAACATAACCAATATTTACACAGCATAAATGCTATAAACAAAATATTATTTATTAATTTAATCAGTTTGTAGCCTCCATCAATTATTATTTACTTTACGAAATCAGTTTCTATTTATAAAGAAAATTCTAAATGTTTACAAGTGTACTTTTGTCTTTCCTAAATGATTTTAAGCGAGGACTTGCAATACTGAATGACTTGCATTTAGAATTAAATTAAGCTTATACACTTTATATTACATTATGTTATATTATATATTTTAAAATTAAAAAAAAAAAATGCAAACCTGTTGGTTCTTATTTCTTGGAATAAATCTAAACATAAGAGTAGTATTTTCTAAAAATTGATATCATTAGTAGAAAAATTGAAACACTACAATACATTTAATAAATTTTATATTTAAATAATTAACTATTTGTTATCAAAAACCTAATTTATTAATGACTTGTTTTAATATTAAAATTATTAGAATAATTCTGAATTTTTCTTAAATCAATAAAATCATATTTTTAAATTTTTAATAACTGCTTAGAAATAACAATTTTAATAATGCTGAAGTAGTTTGTAATATTCTTTTTTGCTGGTTATATACAAAATGTCCCGCATAAAATCAGTCCCACTCATTTGAAATGATATTTATGAATTTAGGCAAAGTAAACTCACTATAAACTTTATTTTAAAATTATTTAAATGTACAGTGATAAACAGAAGATACTGTAAGTTATGCTCTTGTGCATCGATGCACCTTTTTTATATGTAACCGTAAACAGACTGGTCTTACATAAAATAGTGATGTCAATAGGACATTTAGAACATGTATCTTCATTGTTTCTAAGTAAATTATTTGGATGTTCCAGTTCATATTGCCATAAACTGAAATGATAAAATGTCACAAAGAAAGTGTGCTGAATTGATGTTTATTTGTGTATGTTTCCAACAGAAAATTGGCAGGAATGTTCTGTAATTTGAGCTAAGCCCTTTGAATATCGATTAATATTTTCATATCATATCACTTAATGAAATATGTTGACGACAAATAGTTTTGTGCATGTAAAAGCTAAGTTCCCACGAATACTTACTATGAATTATGAGTTCACATATTTAATAAACTGACATTCAATGAATTTATTGAACCTGTTTACATTAGCAGCCACTAATTCACACTGAATTATAATTAGAATTTTTGTGTTTTTATATTAAACATAGCATGGGGGCAATTGGACGATGAGATACGAAACCAAGATGGTATGAAAAGGCCCTTTTAGTGGTGGTAATGGGCGGAGAGTGTTATATTTAAACAAATACACCTTTTTAGCTGATCAGTGTATTCATAAAACTGCAACTAAAATTTTTTAAATTTATTGCTGTATGAAGTTCATTATGTTAACATAACTAACAAAACTTATTTAATAATTTTCAGATAACGGAGGAAGGATGTAACTCAGGAGAAAACCCTGAATGATGTGTCCTGGTAATTGGCACCTTTCTTTTCAAAACTCGTGGTGCTCGTTAACATTACATCGTCAGGTTTTACTATGTTAAAATCATTGTAAACATAAACTAACATTCGGAACAACAACAACTTTTTATGGTGCCTTATGTTACCCTTAGGTTATTGCTGCAAATACGCTTTTAATAATCATACATGGAACAATATCAGCACCTAACTTCCAGTATGGCACGGATATTTATAACTTGTAAATAATAAAGAAGTTTAAACTTTTAAAAAAAAATCTTTAGAATTTATTTTCCTTCAGTGAAAACTGACATTCCGTGGAAATTTCCTGCGGATGCCCATGCCTCTAGCTTGTTAAAAGTTACACGATAAATTGTCTTGAAAATCGTTTCCAAAAAGTCCTTGTGTCCAATCTCCATGTATTTTTCTTCAACTACATTAACAAAATTAGTACATCTACACTTCTTTTGGGACGAAAAGGGTGCGAGGAACTTTTGACTCATCCTGTATATACTGGTGTAACAAAGGTTTGCCTTGTAAGGAGGATCCTGCTAAGCTCAGCAATCTCTAGGCCAATTGCAGAGAGACAACGTTTCTTGCTTGCCACAGTTTAGATAAAAATGGATATCGTTCCTATGTAATAAAACACGAATGATACACAGTAAAATCTGTAATTATCAGAAAATTGCCCATTTCAAACCTAGATAAACATCTAAAATTCATTATTATGTAATGTGAGTTTTTTTTTTTTTTCTTACTCCAAACAAATTTCCATCGTTTAACATCTTACAACTCTCGTTTTGACTCATCACACCAAATAACATGTTTTCAAAACTCCGAGGGCTTGTCCACAAATATTTTGCCAAAAGCTAAACCATTTTCCTGATTCACTGTTGAAATCATTGATTTTCTATGAGATATTCTGCCGGGATATCATTTTTATTTAATATTCTTTTAATAGTTAAAACACTGGCTTGAAGATCAAGATTTTCTTTTATTTTTTCTGCTGTTATAAAGGGATTTTGGTGATTCCGTGGCAAATCATGGCAATTTCTTTTGTTGTTCCCTTAGGGCGGTGTCTTTCTGTGGTAGATTTCTCAATGTATTGTTGTTTAAATACTGGACCACTATTATTTTTATTCCATCTCGTGATATTTTATGCGTTCTTTGCAATAAAATCACCACTTTCTTGCTCGTGTACACTCTGCACTCTCTTCAAGATCGAAGATTAAATTCTCTCTCCTTTGGCCTACTTTCTTATTGATACTAAAACACTATTTGAGTGACGATTCTCAAATTACATTTTCTATAATAATCAATTTGAAATTAATTCTTTCTTGTACTTCCAATGTTCTCACTTTGTTCTCAGTAGTTTGTACAGTAAACCGGAAAAGCATTTCTTTTACTTAATGTTAAAAATTCTATTTTCTAAATGATCAAATTTGAAATGATTTTGCCTGGATATTCCGTACAACGGATTCTGTTGAATTCTTGTTACACCAAATGACTTATTATTGATGAAAGTTATCAGTAAATCTAAACAAATTATGTTTCGATTTCATTTCTGGTTCACTTCAAGAGATACTTTTCAGTTTCAAAAGTCCCGAAAATATGGAATAGAAAGCATTGGCCATCTGTAAATTTAATTATTATTAATGTATTTAGACACGTATATCATTATCTATACTATACCTTTATTGGGAACATTTTTGTTACGTAGAAGTAGCCATCAAATGATATCCTGAGTGACACTTTTCCAAATCTCTTCATGAAATTTAACATCTATCAAGTCAAAAACGATAATTTAAATTTAATTATAAATGTAAGGTTTCCAAGGTTACAGCGAAATTATGTTTCTATTGTGTTTTATTCTTGTAACTAACTTTTACTGTTAGCACTAACATGAATCTAAAATAATGATCATACTCAAAGTGGGTTCGGCCAGTCCAGCAGGTCCATTATCGGAGATTCAGGGTGGCCGGACCTATTGAGGAGAGAGCTAACGTTTCTCAGCTATCCGGATACAATTCTCCATATCCCGAGTTACCACTAGTGAATATATTGCCCAAAGTTACTTTATCTAAAGTAAATTCTTTGATATTTATCAGAGAATTCTTTATCATTTATCAATGGAATAAAACCACTATACAATTAAAGCCAAACTATTATCGGATTAATTGGTCTATATCATTAATCATTAAATACCGTGTAATTTGACACTACAGGTAGAGTTCGATGCCATCTCTTATTAATTTGGTAATTTTAGTTGAATTAATATTTAATAAATGATTTAGAAAATTCTGGAAGAAAAGAATCGGCCTGGAGTGCCACTCGAATCCACAACTTTCGTGTACCGTGAGGATGAGTTGCCACTTACAATGACCGGACCCATGTCTTATCCTTCGCTTCCAGACATATTTACCTTTGATATAGCCCAGCGCCCACTACTTATTATCACATATAGGGTGATTATAGACCATGGGCATTGAATAGTTTACAGTTGGCCCCACGAGTAACTAGTTATTTCAAAACTAAATATGTCTGCAGACCAAAAGTGACAGGGTGTATAAAACCTCTGAATACTGGTAGTTCAGAGATTTTATACTGGAAACTCGAACCCGGTCATGGGTTCGTGTCTCGCCAATAGGCTGGCCACATGGAGTTATCCGGGTTTCCTCGTGTTAGTAATTCGTAAATAAGGCCCAGTTTACAGAAAGGACCTCCATTGAGGTATTACCCCATTGGCAGATCCCCCACGTGTCACGTTGGCGTAACCAAATTAACTAAAATTTGTCTGGAAGCAGGATCGGACGAAGGTCCGGATATTGTAGTACTGTAAATGGCAACGCATCCTCTTATACGTGAAAGTTTTCGATTCCAGGGCTATTCTTTTCTTTCAGAAGTTTCTAAATGATTTCATAAATACTAATTCAATTATAATTACTAAATTTAATAAGAGATGGTACCTAACGCTATTTCTAGTGCCAAATTACTCGGTATTTAATGATGTAGCCCGATTTCATCTGGTAATAGGCTTTAATTTAATCACCAGACTTTATGATGTTTGTATACCTGTATGTCTGATACCAAAATAATAGCAAGTGTCCCATAAAATGACCTCCCTGGAAGCATCTCTTCCCTTGGCCTATCGCTCGCATTATTAAAATATTACTATAAAAATTATATTACATTATAATTAATATCATTGCCTACTTTTAATTTCTGTTCCAATGATAATTCACAGATCGAGAATCTCCGAATATCTTGAAAAGACGTTTGCATCTGAAACATTGAAATACAAATATTAGGAGATATTTGCATTTTATTAGCAGATTTCTGGAATTTCTTACCGCTGATGTACAGGAAGACAATACGAATCCTATTAAAATACAAAATGCGGATGATCCCATAGCGCAAAAAAGCAAGCTAACCTTCAGGAATATATGTAAATCATGAAATAAGAATGCGTAGTACATTAAACATGTGTGAAATAACAGAAAAAAGTATAGAAAATTCATTAGTGGATTCATCCATTTATTGAAACTTTCCAGGAATTCCCATAACTTTGCGTGTCGCGTGATTAATGACTCTAATTTGATATTTAATTTGTTTTCATATATTCTTGTCAAATATAATTCTTCTGATAATTGTAAAAATCCTATTTTTGCAATGAAGAAAATTGTGTAAAATAAAAGGACTACGTGAAATGTAAATCCAAAAAAGTACATGAGAGAAAGCATAAGCTCGATATTACAAAATAATATTTCTTCGTTAGAATATTGCATTTTATTATATAAGGGATAAAACATAATCATGATCGACGATGCAGAGAAAAGTTGAGACCATGCCATGGCAATCAACATAATCATCCAGATTTTGCGTATTGAAAAAGAAAGTTGAGTTCCTGGAAAATATTTGTTCGTTTGTAGTTTATTAATAGGAGCCGGCTTATTTCTTTTTGTAAAACTAAATATTATGACTATAGTAAGTACAGGAAGACAAATACCAAGTTTCAATAAGGTATGATTCATTCCTGCAAGTGAAAATAGAAAAGAACAAGGAAATGGACGATTGGATCCTGGAATCATCTGACTAAACAGAAGGATAAAATGTATCCAATGCAACCATTCGATGAAATTCTTATATAGTGCTTTAACAACTTTATAGGAGTATGGTGTTTTCTCTGTTTTGCATGAACAAGGTTCAAAGAATTCCCCACCAAATATGATAAAAGTTGACAAAATCGGTTTCAGATTACAACGAATACAAAATTCATCTGTAGTATTAATGGGCATTTCTGAAGTCTTATTTCGTGACAAGATATATTCTAATTGAAAGGCAATATTTTTTGTATGTTATGTAAAATAATCAAAATAGCAGCTGAGAAGTGACACTGATGTAGAACTGTTAACTACGTAAACGTAAATGTAGTTTTGTCGGTTGCATTGCGACAATGCAATTTATACCGGTATGTGTATTCCTTAATGCGTATGATATAACTATAAATTCATAAAATACTTTATTCATAACTCATTAACGACACAAAGTGTACAGAATCGATTTCGTTAATATCAATTTTCAATTATGCAAATACAACTAAATGTTCATTTTCTGTATATTTACGCCCTCTGAGCTTTAAGAGCACCATCAAATCCGTTGTAGTTTCGAATGCACTTGGATTGGAGAAGGTTTTTTTTTAAATAAAAACTATATATTTATTTTTAAAGAAGCATTCTGAGTTAAGTGCCAGAAAAATTTTGTGCCCATCCGTAGGCAATTGTCACAGTAAATGCAGCTGGATAATGCGGGCCAAGGCCCAAGAGGTCCAAACCAAACTATTCTATGGAGAATTTCTGGGAGTGTTCACCTCGCGTTATGCTACGTCATATGCAATAGTTATGTTAATTTCTAATAATGTGTATCGATTTTACATTTGAAGCTTTTACTTTATAAAATGTTCTAATCGAAGATAAAATATATTGTGCATTAAATTTAAATATAATTAATATGAAACTATGAATCTAATGTACTGTATAATACACGCTAATGGATATAACTTAACTCGAATATCGTGTGCCCTGTGCAAGTTTCTATTTTGGCCTTGATTTTCACAATAAAAACAGATAGGAATGTCTGTAAAATTTTATCTTTAACCAAATATGTTAGAGAATCGGCTCTGACAACGGCAAATTTTCAAATTTTAAACGTAAAATATATTGTTGGCAATTACTTTTGACGCTCCATTTCAAGACCTTTCCTTCATGTAGGGGAAATACGTACAAAATGACATAGGCAACATAATTCGAATTTGGCGGTCTCAAGCTCGCGACTGACCATGACACCACGTAATCCGAGCGGCTCTTACTAACCTGTCAAAATGTGAACGCACTCCTCTCATTTGCCCGGGTGTCATGGCCGACGACAAGAAATGATACGTTATGAGTTTTTTTCCTCGCAACAAGTTTTTTGTATAGATGGTAATTTTTTCACTATTTTATCTATTTGTGTAACATTTATTTCAACCCTCAAGAATTTGTTGTTGCACTTAAATAACTTTTTCCATTAAAAATAACATCTTTGTATTTATTTTATAATTTTGTTTTTTTATAACGTTATATGGACAAAACGACATACATAGGCAACGGACATAATGACATACCTGTCATTTAGTCCATAAGAGCTTAGTTAAGGAACTTACCTTAATCTCTTAACGTTTTATTAATTATCAAAAATGTCTTCCAAAAAAAGTCTTTCATTATTGTTTAAAAGAAATTTTAGTATAAAACTTTATTTCCTTTCTTACATATTATTTACAAACTTATTATCTTTCGCATAACAAAAAAACTTGCAACGAATCACGTGACTCGACAAACCTCTTTAGTTTTAACTTCTATTCCTAATATAAAGGCAATTAAATCAAAAAAAAAAATGAGTCAAAAGCTCTGCCAGAGAAAAGGAGACAAAACATTACTAAAAAGTTACTCGAGGAAAAAAATTTTCCTGATAACCCTCAAGATGATGAAGAAGAAGATTGTCCATGCATATATTGCAATGATCTTTTTTCTCGATCTAAGCCTTGAGAAGACTGGTTACGATGCATATATTGTTTCCGTTGGGCTCACGCTTCTTGCGCTGACGTTTCTAAAAAAGCCAAGCATTTCATTTGTGAACTTTGTCAGTAATTTTATAGTTTTTACGTGTATGTCATTTTGTCCATAGTACATTACATTTTGTCCATAGTGGATGATCTCGATTAAACTAACAATATTTTTTTCCTATTATTTTAATATTGTAAATGTTTAGTATATTTCATAGGTAAAAAAACCAAAGATGATTGGTGTAGAATATGACAGTGCTGTGATTTACCAATAAAGAGTTATGAACCTAAAATAAAACCGTATGTCATTTTGTCCGTATTTCCCCTACCTGTACATCGATATGTATTTCTGCGAACATATTATCATTATTACTATGAGATTAGGAATGGGAGTAACGTTCGCTACGTAATACGTAGTTAACTGACGCTATTCAAGTATTATTTTAGTAGTAATAACATTGATACTGTGTACAAGAAAATTATAACGAGGGTCTGATATACTTATCATTCACTTCTATTTTGTTCTACAGAAAGTTCTCATTTATTATGGTGACTTCCGATATATTGGATAGTTCCAACCTTTTCAATTCAATTATTTCCGTTGATGACATTTCTGACAAATTACACAACATAATATGGCCGACGCCATGTTATGTAATTTCACGTGCACGGTGTGGCACGTGATTTGATCTGTAATTCATATCAAATAGATAAAGTTCGAAAGCGTTTGCAATATGTTTAGCATTTTATAATATTGTTATAATTAAATTTCGATTAATATTTAATGCTTATTACTTATAAAAAAAAAACATGATTGACGCAATGCTGGCGAATGCAACAATCGAATATTTTTTTCTGTTTTATGCATGATGTGGCATGCACGTGTTAGAGTCATTTATAACTTGGAAAACAGTGGGAATTGATTTAACAATTTGACGTTTTAAAAGGTAATGAAGATCAAAACATAGTAAAACTGAAAATAAAGCTAATTCATTCAAAAAAAATAATAATAATAAATTACTTTAGAAAATATTATAAATATAAATAAAAATATAATCGTAGTGACATGCGTGTTTGTTGCCGCTCGTTTAAAATCGTTTAACGATTTTCTAAAGTAAAATCCAACAATGAGTTGCTTAACTTTCCCTGTAACATTTGGTGGCGCCATCTGTTATCATTTCTTATTCTATTTATTATTATGAAATGAAAAATAAAATAAAATAAAACTTAATTTTGAGGGAAGGGGTGGGTTTTATAAAAATATTGCAAATTGTAATAACGAATAAAATTGTCATTAAGTCTGACTTAATTCAAGATTAACTTATTATTAACATTTACAATTTTTTAAAAGTTCACTCCTATTCCGAAATAAGTCTTTTCCTTTTTAATAATAATAACATAATTAATTTTTAATAAAATCTTATACATGATGGAAACTTACATGAGTGTTGAGAAAGCGCCATCGCCAGTTTTTCTTATTTAAAATCTCTTTAAGTTTTTATTTTCAGTTACTTCGGCTTAAGTGTTTACTTTTACAATTCCTTTGGTAAGTAAGATGCAGTTTGTTCTTATTCTGAAGTATTAACTAAAATGGAATTTTTTTACTTAGAAATATTCTATTCTATTAAGCTTTTAATATAACAGGATGTGTTTTCACCTTTTTTCTTTTCAATTTTAATGAAATCTGTGAGATTCCTGATGCCATTGTTTCTCTTAACACTACTGTATATTATAATTTTATGTGTACTGTTCTCTTCTCCCTCTCTCTTATATCATGATGGTAAGAGAAGTAAGAGGTCGTATTGGAGTGCCTTCACTCCACACTGAGATAAAACTGCGTTTCATTGAAATGAGGAGAAGAATTAAAAGATTCTGTCAACTTCTTCCCTTACGCACAGATTAAGTTTAATGTATTAGTTCAAGATGTCTTCTAGAACGTCCACGATCCTGTGAGGCGTTCAGGTGTCTCTGAAACACGAGTTTTTAAAGGGTTCAGCCCTCAGTTCACATGCTGTGACCGATTTCGTTTCCTCCCGATTGGTCCCTTACTTTACCTGGCAATTTAACCGCAATCAGTGAGCCCGAGAGCAAAATTTCAATTAAAGAGCTCGTTTTCACACGACACTGACGCTCTCAAACTTGGCAGCCAGGAACACTCAAACTCAAAACTGGAAACACCGTATATGAGGTGGAAATGTCCGACGGATCGACTCGGCGATTTCACACCAATCAGCTCTTACAGAGACAATCTTCTGGACTGCAGCCCGAGAATGACCCCCTCGGCGTCATCGCAGAATCCTTCTCCATTCCGCTACGTCCTGCTCCGACTCCAGACTTAACACATCCGGTTGAGAGACCGGGCCAGCAGGACGATGAGTCCCCGCCGTTCGAGAGACTATGCGCTGTCGAAGAAACGCCGCCCGAGAAATTAGCACCACTGCCTCCGCGTCGATAAGCCCATACTCGAATCCTTACAGGACAGCTTGAAATAAACCCTTATAAAAAAAACTATTACGCAGCGTAAACCGCCAATTCGCCCGGTTTTTTCTTTCTTAAAAGCAGAGGTGTTGGATCGGTTGTTTTGCATCTACGACCGGGGTTCAATCTGGAACCGATCAGGTTACACCTACAGTACGTGTGGGAGTGGGATTCGGGGATGTCTTTTGTTCAGGTCAGTTAGATCTAACTGTTAGACGAGCAGGACGTGACTGGTGTCCAGTCCGACCATTATAACCGTTTCTTTGTTAGATAATAAACAGCGATTTTACGATTAGAGATCTTTACTCCCTAAGATCCTAACATCTATGTTACAGAAATTATTATAACTAAATACTCTCTCAAAAAAATTGATATTAGCATGAAGCTAAGACTATGCTAGAGCATGCGGCTTTTCTAATTTCGTTGCCCAAATTTTTGATTCGCGGCAAGTCCCTGATGAATGGTGCTTAATTTGCAGCATTGGTGTCGTAGGATGGATCGGAAGTGGGATGTAACTTTGTCGTCGTTGTGAGTTCACTTCGGTTATGGCTATTGTTCGTGCTGGGTTGTCTTCTGTAGACTGGCTAGATCTTATGATGAGACCAAAAATGACTATTAAAAATTGAAGTAATTTCAGTAAACTCACTAGACTTGGTCGAAATTCTCCCTCTGGATTAGTTTCAGGTTCCGATCTTTTGGTGTTGCCGGGTAGATCTTCCGACTCGACTTTTCCGGTCTCAACGTTAATTCTTTTGCTTTCTGGTTTGATAGTATTTCCTCGGACATTTCTTCTATCCGATGGAGGAGGCGTTGAGCGTATTATTCGGATCAGATTCGGCTCCTGTTCGACTTGGGCTGGAAATTGTTGCCTGTCCATTCGAGGAGTTAATAGCATGAAGCGGAGTAACGATGTTTCTTCTGGTCGGTTAGTCGATTTTTTCTACCTCTTGTCTTCTTAGGTTTTTTTTCCACGATCAAAAATGAATTACCTTGCCGTTAGGCAAAAGAATTCGCTTGTTATCACCGTCGAGCATCAAATTTTCTTGCCCGAGGAGGTCCTTTTCAATTATGCCCTCACAGGATAATGCGACTTCGGGCCTTACTATTTTACATGACACGGGGAACTTGTGTCCCCTTAATTTGAAGGTAGGCATTGCCAGACCGATTGTTTGGATTGATTCACCTTTCGAGCCTTTTATCTTCCCTCCTAATCCGAATTTGACTGGAACTTTGCTCTTAATTCTATTTGCTACTTCTTTAGATAGTAGTGTGTCGTTTACGTTAGGATTTACGACAAATTTGACCGGTACATTATTGACATACCCTAAAATGATGGGCTCCCGCTTCGCTTGAATCCTCGCTATTCGAATGATGCCGTTCCACTTGTCCTCATCCTCTGAGGAGAAGTCTGATTGGCGAATTTGTTGGATCCGTTCATTTGACTTGAATTTCCGACGTCTTCTCTCCTGCCAGTTTCGGTCTTATTTCCAATGTGGGGTCGATTTCCCCTGAAGATTTGTTAATTTACTTCTAACGACGTCAATCTCTTCTGTTAACTTCGCTAGATTGCCTTCTGAGGGGGCAGTGGACTCTTTCCTTCTACATTTGGATGATTTCCATGGTCCCTGCTCCCTTTAAATAGTTCGTATGCTAACGCGAGGATGTGTCGTTAGACCTTCAATCGTTTTCTCATTTGTAGGGGCCCTTAGCGCCTTGTGAAAAGCCGTCGGTGCTCGGGACAATACTCATTGCTTTATTTTTAAGTTGAACCCGTTCAAAAACAGCCTTTTATCGTTCGTCCAACTCCTTTGCTTGTTTGCGTTGGATAATAGCAGTTTCAGCGGCATCTATTCCTTGCCTTATTTCTATTTCCGCCTCAAGGGCTTGTAACGTATCCGCATGTTTGAACGGCCTCATCCGGGCGCTGAAAGACAGGCATAAATTTTGTTCAGACGGATTGGGAAAGGTTCTTTTTCAAAGCGTTCAGTCAGGATTTTCTTAAATTCGTCATAATCTTCTACTTGTTTTATGGGGATATCCTTTCTAACGAATTCTCGAGCGATTCCGGTTAGTCTCAATTTGGCTAGCTTTAATATCTGTGAAAAACTCGCTTATGCGTGGACTCTCTGGCTTGCCGGAAAAAATAGGCAGCAAGGGGACTAAAATGTGAAATCCACGAATTTAACGCAGTTGTTGGGAAAACGATGTAAACAACTTTGATTAAAAAAACGCTCCTGGTGAGAATTAGATGGGAGGTCACCGTTTGTAATAACAATTAGATGAGAAAGTTGACACATAGGTGTCAAGAATGCACCGTTATTGTCACATGTGACGATCATGTGACGATCATGTGACTCCTTTCCCTCGAAAAGCGAATAAAAGCTCGAGCCCCTGGAAGCTCAGGGCGTGTCCGCACACGAAAGTTATTTTTGTACTTGTGCCCATCGATCTCCATGCAAAGGACTGTGATCCCGTAGGAGAAGACACAGAAGATCGTCGCCATATCAACTCTCCATTACTCTGTGAGAGGTATTTAGGGGATTTAGAACTTGCAAAATCGCTCTCTCTCGCCCTAAGTTAAGCAAGCGATATAGACGAGATTAATCGCCCATTTTATGTAAATAGTATAGTATAACCTCATTTAACCTTAGTTTTATTTTCGCCTCCTGTAACTTAGATTAGTAATTCAATAAATGCTTTGCTTATTTGTTAAACCTGTCTCCTGTCATTGAAAGGATTGATGCCTGCCGGCTTACTGACGCATTCCCCAGACACTTTTTGCCCTCCTAGCCATCCAACGACTCCGAGACCGGGTTTCATCAGCCTGTTCAGTGTAAGTGGTCAGGAGGGGTTAACCCCTGGCCCTCTGCTTGTCTCGCAAAATCACTTAGTCCAAGTGTAGCGCACGGATTTTCGCTTTTCATACTGGAAGGCGAAAATCCGTGCGCTAATAACCTAGTTCCTAGCCTCCTAATAACCTGTTTTCTACGGACAACCTGTCTTAGTCGGACCTGGCTAAAACGGACACGCATCTCGAAGGCCTGGAAATTGGCTTCACCCCACTTCTGAAACCAAATTGTGAGAATGCGGGCGAGGGGACAGAGCCCTCTAATCATCAGATTAGCGAGATCCGCTTACAGCGTCACTAGATGGCTTTATTTCGAGAGGCAAGGGGGTTGAGAAAGTCGACGGGTGTCCGTGCAAGCAATGATAGACAGATTCACAGGTTAAACAAACAAATAAAGAGTTCATTATATAATTAATCTAATTTACAGGAGTATACATAAAGAATTAAGTGATTAAATGCTTAAATCCGGATAATATATAAATTATCGGTAAAGGCAAACTAGTCACTATGCCGCGTGCCTAAACTCTAGAGTGAGACAGAGTTTACAAAGGTTTCTGCTACAAATATACCTCAATATGCTGTCGAATGACTGTATACGACAATCATTCTGGAATATGGAAGCTCGAACAGTCCTATGTCTTCTACCTGCTTCTTCTCAGACAGGACAGGGACAGGAGACATCTGTACCAAGAAGTTCCTGTGACGATGGTTTTCATACGATCGTCTTTGGCACTAAGCCAAATGGTCGTTCTTCGTTACGATGATCAATTCGCAAGTGTGCGATCACGTGTGATTTATTGCTAAATTGTTGATGTTAAGAGTTGACATCTGATCTATTTCCTTGAGAACATGAGATAGTTTATTCACATCGACTGAGGTATACAATTCCTTCGAAAAATTTATCTAACAGTAAAACTCAAACCGTCGAGGCTCACGGTTTTCATAGGAATTAATTTTCTACTATCTGATATAAGGAAAATTAGATAAAATAATAATTAATGATCACTACATACGATCAAATTTATTCATAACAGCAGCCAAATCGTAGAATTCACTTTACCTGTTTAGAAGCATTAAACGCAAGTTCTTAGAATTGTTTACCTAAAAATCACGAAACAGTAAATAGGAATTTTCGTCTCTTACAATCAAAAATAAACGGCAATAATAAAAATAGCCAATTTATTAAATTATGTTAGCTCCAAACAAATAAAATCAAAAGAAATTTGTACATAAGATACTCCACAAAATTATAGAATCGAGTATTAAATGAATTCAGAAAGAATTGAATACTACAAAATAGTTTAATTTAGTAATTTATATGCGCACTTCCTGTAGTAATAGCATCGAAAATTCGATTTGGCATGCTATCAACTAGGTGTTTTTATGATCGATGCCTCTAGGGAATTCCAAGCAGTGACAATTGCTCGTTTTAAGTGTCCAACTTCGGCGTACGAACGATTTTTGTCATAAATTTGGCCAATCAGCATCTCCCAAACGTTTTTCATAGGGGTGCAATCAGGAGAACGAACTGGTTACCTAAGAAGTTCAATGCATTTATTTTCTAACCACTGTTTCGGATTTCGTGATACATGCATAGATGTGTTGTCCTGTTAAAAAATAAGAAGAATCCTTCTGAATGTTCGTTTGTATAGCAGCAATTTGTTCTCCAGAACTTGTTGATAGTCGCCGCTCTTCATGAAACACGTAAAGAATGCCAAATTCAATTTTCCCAATACAGAAAAAGCACTCGAAACCATAACACTCTTATCACCGAAATTTCCTCGTAGTTTTGCTGCGAACAATGTTGTTGTTGTTGTTGTTGTTGTGTAAACTCTTCGGAGGGTGTTAATTGTTAATTATTTTAGTGTTTCTCGTACGGACATTCACATAAAACAGTGTTTTCTAGCCTCTGTAATGGTGGCATTTCTACTTTTTTATATACAGTGCTTTGTACCTGTATTAATAATTCATATTCATTACTTTAAATTGCGTTAGGTGTTATCAATGAACTGATTGCACACTCATTAAATTATTTATCATTTTAGGTAAGCGAACATACAATAAATTTTAATAGCACACGTTAAATGGTGCTGCTCATTACTATATTTCGCGGCACGACTTAAAAGAATTGGCAATTTTTTGTGTTAAACTTGTTTCAGTTCTTTATTTCTATAAATTTTTAACGTAAATATTTCTGTAGAAAATGTATATTAAAATTTAAAATTAAAGTATATTAAAGTGTATATTAGTATTAAAGTGTATATTAGTATTAAAGTGTATATTAAAGTAGTATATTAAAATTTCTTTAATACGTTAATTTATGACGTATGAAAAAATGTTCGATTTTTGCAATAGATAAGACACAAGGAAAATCGTCATTAACCTCATTGGTTCAACATTCAAAAATAGCAAATGTTATCAATCTGATTGGTTACTTTTAATAAATATCTATCGATATTTTTCAGAAAATTCTACTCAGAAGTTGCATAGAGAATTTTTAACTAATTGCAAGTGTATATAGACGTATATTTATACAGATGCAATTGTAGAAAGGTGAGGAATTTTTATTTTAAAATTCTTTAAAATTATTTTAATTGCTGACTTGAGGCTATTTATCTATTTTCTAATTAGTATATTTACGTGTATTTTTAATTATCTCGGCCGTATTAGTTTGGACGGATGGGTGAGCCTACCGTCTATGAGGTACAGAGATCGGAACTGGGAGTGCAATCCCCACGTATTCTTTATGAGTGTTTAACTCCAGATATGCCTTTCCCATTACTTAGTCGGGCCTCTCATTGTGGAACTGGCGGAACTTATGAAGACAACCAGTGAAAGAGTGAAAACATGCGAGTGCACCAGTGGATGAAACCACAGGACCCTGATAGTTGGTGATGGTTTAGTGTCTCACGATAGGGCAGTTCATTTGTAGTTTTACCGGTTATTTTTACGTGTCTGATATCTAAATATCGATCAGTTTTCCCATAGAAATTACTCCTGTCAATAGATCGCTCGATGTTTCCTTCGGTATTCTATCAAAGCAATCAAATCTGAAGGCAAATCCTCTTATTGCCCATAGGGAAAAGTGTTTAAAGAAGTCTAAAAGCAGTTTTTGCTTTTCCGACTCTGTTATATATAACAAAGGTAAAGTATGGCGATCGAGCAAACAATGATGCTTCAAGATTTCTACATTTTTTGGACTAAGGGGACTTGAGACATCGAGAAATGAAAAACATTTCGGTGTGTTTTTTTCTGCATTTATGGATGTAATGTGCGAATAAATTGTTGATGGCATAAATAGGGAGAAAGATTACCCACATTTCAGATGACAGGTGTTAATGGGGATCAAATCGTAGCCTTACTTCTCATTTTGAAAGTGAAAGCACGTATTAGATATACTACACATTTGTAATGATGAGCAAGATGAGGGGGATCAGCCAACTTACAGCTCTCTTGTGGAGTCAAGTCTGCGTTTCTTTGCATTAATTACTATAATTAAAGAAATAATGTAGTTTTTCCTTCATTAGTAACTCCTGTTTAGCAGTTTTCCTTCGTATGTTGTTTGACAACTTTCTCAGCTTTAAGCTATAATTAATTGTCATGAGAACAATCAGATGTATGTTTGTGTTTTATACAGAAAATGAAGTATTTTATAGCATAAAATTTTAGAGAATGAATGAACTACTCGTACGTAATTTATATTCTTATTATTTTATATTATTATAAACGGCTTCAATTTAAAACTTCTTTATATTTTTTAATCTTCCCTAAGATATTCTTGTAAAAGTAAATTTTCATATCGTCAAAATTAGTGTTAGGTAACAATTAAAACGTGAAATTAATAGCTAAATACATGAAATTTTATTAGAATAACACAATACTTTGGGTACATTGCATAGAGGTAAGAAAGTTATTTACGTAAAATATAATGTATTTCAACTTATTTACATAAATGTAACTCACAGATTTGGTAGTCAGCAAGTTGATCTGGCAATGGAATTTGATTATTGAATGGAAATGCGCCATATTTTACGTACATACACGTTATCAACGTCAGGCTATTTTTCCTTTGTCGACTGGCAGACTGCCACATGGTGGCTAGGTATTGCAATCTATTATAGCAGTGTTTTCAATCCAGCTGGATTTTTGCTGGACCAACATCATTACAGCTGGATCCAGCGCGGATGTATTTTTAGTGCAATAAAGTGTTTTCTACCTGTCTATCTATCTTTGCAGCAATTTATGTATTTTTTTTAAAAAAATAAAACATTTTTTTTAAAATACTTAAGAAACTTTTATTATTTAGACAGGTCACCATAAAGCAGTACAATTTCTTACACATTTAGGTAGTAACTTTGGTTCGGTTTAACACTTGAGATAGAGATACCTGTAATTAACTTTAAATGTTTAGTTAAATTATAATTATAATGTAACCTTTAAGTTATATAATAGGAAAAATAATTCTACAAATCAATTTATATTAATATATAATACAGTGAAAACTGCTTAGGCGACCACCTGCATTCGACAGGCACCTGTCAAAACGGGCAAAAATTTCTGGCACGGAATAGTTTATCCATAGAGTCTTCGTATAAGTTACCTGTATTAAACGACCACCCGTGTAACGCGACCGCGGGCATCGATTTTTGGTCCGAAACAACATACAACACCTGTAATAAGCGACCACTTTCGCGAATGTATCTGGTCTAAACTATTGTAAGAACCCATCTCAACAACGTTT
>NW_019385000.1:162408-198337 GCF_000671375.1 Centruroides sculpturatus | reverse complement strand
TATTTTTAGTGAAAGATAATACAAGGTAAGATGAAGTTGTTTCATTTCTCCATTGTTTATACTCCTTGATTAAGAGTATAAACACTGCTTTAAATTAATAATTAAAATATTGTTGTTCGTGTACGCACGTCTCGTATCTGTAATTTGCCAGTGTATGTGCGTGTAATTTAGTGTTTTTCAATTTTTTTCTTTCGGCATCCCTACTTCATCAGTGTAAAGTTATTGCGCTTTTTGTACTATGTATTGCGGTAGCCCAGAAGTGTTCTTGTAGCATCTTAGTGTACGAAGCACTCAGAGCTCACCTATGGCCGAGTGGATAAAACTATTGAACGCTGGTACTGGTCATGGGTTCGCGTGTCGCCAATGGTCTTGCCAACCGAATTTTTTTGATTTGTGTCACGAGTCTAACACCGAAATAATGGCTATTATCCCACAGAAAATCCTCCCAGGATGGTGTTTTGTGAATTATTGAATGAATCAAATTCTAGTATATTATGATCGTCATATAACTGAAAGTTTTGTCATATAGGTCTGAAATCGTCCCGAAAATGCTGAAACAATTTTTCAGCAGTCTTGCAGGCGCTTGTTTTTATGGTAAAATGTAGAAAGTAATTTTAAGAAGGGTTTATTAGGAGAAATTAGCTGATTTGTCTCATACTATCATCCGACCATGCTCAAAGAAAATATGTTTGTGGCCTTTTCTAAGTTCGAAGGTTGGATATTTCACTGCCAATTACCGAAAAAACTATATGAGTCTAAAAGGTTAGCATTCATTTAGGAATCGCAGGCGACACACCATAACGATATCCATGTAAATAAGTCATTAAACAGTTTGTTGATTGTGTAACGTTAACTTACGTTGACAAGTATAAAATAAGTAGAATATACGTACAGTTACTGGGTAAACTTTATTGAAAGTAACAAAGAACAAAGTACCTACACGAGTGACCAGCACGAGGTCTAACACAAAAGTGGTTCTGGCGGAGAGGTAGACTAAGGATATATTCCACGAGCAGTAGACAAGGCTCAGCGCTATCTATCGGCAGTCAGGCCACCCATCTAACCACACGCACATGTGACAGATTGTACAACAATCGAGAATGCTTTTATACTTATGAACACTACTGTAAAAAGGCCCATTAGTGGATCAGGGGATAAAATCATCGAATACAAGTAGTCGGTCATGTTCAGCATCGAGTTATCCGGTATTTCAACCCGTGTATAACACTCGTACGTTCTACACGTGTAGCGAACTCGTGCGTCAAAATCTCACAGAACAATTTTGCAACCGACAGATAGCACAACAAGGATATCACAACTATGTTTTCCACACAAAATCCACTGGATTTTTCTTTAGGTTAACCTTAAAGCAACAGTATACAAAACGTACGGTACCTAGCCATTTGGTAACCGGCAAAATGTTATTAGGATAGTGACATCAGATATGATATGTGCCACTCTAAATCCTGCATCCCTTTCGTATTGCTGTTGAGTGCAATCTTTTTTAACATATACTATAGAAAAATAAAGCTAACTGTTTTGGTATTAAATTACGCAGTGCTGGTTTCTATTCTTTATAGTCAGTGATTCTATATACTTCGTGATAAATCTTCTTAAGATAATACTTCTTTATTATTCTCGTTGTCAGAAGATATGAAAAAATTTACCTATTGCCTTCGACCTATAGAACAATTTACACGTGCAATTTTATTGAACGAATTAATTTATTTTACTGTAAACATCTCAGTGCAACTAATGCATTATATGATGAAGACGTACAATTCTGTAAAGAACTCTTTTGTCATTAAGATAATGTTAATAAAAACACACTGTATTCTGAATAATGTAAAATAATATTACATGTAGTGTAAAGTAGTATTACATGTAGAATGTATAGAATATTTCACTACATTCTAAGAAATCTGTTATCATAATTATATAATAATTTTAAGTAATTTTTGGAGTAGTCAATACTATTGTTAGAAATATTTTCGCGAAATATAAACGTTCTTTAACACAAAAATATTCATATTTTAGGCAACGAAATTAAGAGAATTCTTCAAGACCATTGAAACTTTAAAATGAACGTGGAGTGTGTAAGAGAAAACCTTTGCATTGTTTTCAAGAAGATCGGAAATATGGTCGGACGACATCCATATTATTTTATTGCTTTACCTGTAATTCTCTCCATTGTTCTGTCTCCATTCATTGTAAGGTCATTATCGAACAAACATTTTTATAATATTATAACTACCGATACTGGAAAAATAGCTGATACAAAGAAATTTGTAGAGAATACTTTTGCATACGATTCAGCTGAATTTTCAGACCAAATAAGAGCACCCGATTTCCCCCGCTGCCTCTTGATTTACTTCTTGAAGAAAGATGGCGGAAACATGCTCGATAAAAATGTTTTTACAGAAATAAGATCTGCCGACGAAATCATACAAAATGTAACATTCGACAGCCACGGGAAACAAATAGGTTATTCTGATTTGTGCGGTTTAAAAAATAATAAATGTTTCCAAAATCCGATTATCGAAGTAATGTCGGAGGTAGGTATAGACTCAATAGTTCAAAAAAGAAAGAAGTTAAAATATCCCATAGATATAGATTTATTATCATTATCTTATAAGATTTATTTTGCAAATTTGGGAGGAGTGACACTGGATAATGACAATTTTGTAGACAGCATCGAGGCCATGTTGTTACTTTATTCGACTGATGATAAAGACGAAGAAAAAAGGAATTTATTTGAGAAATGGTCTTTTTCTGTGTATAGCGCGATTCAACAATACAATTTCACCTATGTGATTGTCTTTCCAAATTCTCCTTTGTTTGTAAGAGCAGCAGTTAGGAATGAATTTGACGATACGAAACCTAAAATAGGAGTCTTAGTGGCAGTTATGACTATATTTTCGGTGTTGTCGTGCATGAGTAATAGTTGGGTGCGAAGTAAACCTTCTCTTGGTGTGGCAAGTGTGATATCAGCGGGGTTAGCAGTTCTCTCTTCTTTTGGATTGATGTCAGCATTAAGCATAGAAAATGTTTTCTGGAACGCAACTATTCCCTATTTAGTACTTGGTAAGGTAATTAGATTATATATTATAAACTGTTTAATTACAGTGTAGTTATATTAATTATTAAAACATTATTACAGTTACTGAGATTGATGATGCATTCTTGTTGTTGGGATGTTGGAGAGTCACCAATCCCAAGCATAAAGTTGTGAAGCGCATGGAAGCGACATACTGTGAAGCAGGAATTTCTATTATGTTAACTTCATTTACCAACTTCATTTCTTATTGCATAGGAATGATGGGTCCATTTCCTTTTGTTAGAATATTTTGTTATTACGCAGCTACTTGCATTATATTCACTTTTCTGTATCAGATAACGTTTTTCGGGGGTTGCCTAGCGATAAGTGGATACAGAGAAGAGAAGAATCTTCAGCCATTCGAATTTGCCTGTAGTAAGTAAAGTAATTTATGTCCCCGATACATTTTTGTTATAAATTTTGTTATTAAAAATTTTTATATCTTTAATTATTATAAAATGGCAAAAAGCTTAATCTTGACGGTAGAAATGAGTTTTATAGAAAAGTTGAAATGCCTATAACGAATAAAATGTTCAAGTCCTACCCCTATCAAAATACGACACATTACAAACACCTCCTCTTTCTCCTCTCACTTTATCTTTATCTCCTCTCACTGTCGATTTTTAACCAACGGAATTTAATAACATCATTAAAAATGCCTCTGACATAAAACATTAAAAATCGAAAAAGAACCAGAACTGACAGGCATTTTTTAGGCTCACACTCTCAGTAATCGGAAACTCTATCGTTGCACACATCTATGAAATGAGTGGCCGAATTATCACGAGTTAAGCTTACATTGTTTGAAAATAATAGAATAAAATTTATTTTAAGTTTTTATTGTGGCTAAAATTTAGACAGAAAATGATATATCTGATATGCATTCAGGAGACTCACCGGACAGATTCAATACAGGTAACCCCCGTATAACACGGTAGTTACATTTCAAAAAATTGCCGTGTTATGCGAATCCGTGTTATGCGAAACAAAGAACTAGTACGAAAAGGAGGGTTAGGTTCCAGAAATTAAAAAACATGCTACTATATTTTCATAATTAAGATANCAAAGGTCATCGTAATTTTCATCTACTTGACTAATTTATCATTTGGAATATGGAGTTGTCATTCAATTACACACGGTATTCAGTATGAACGTTTATTTCCCAAAGGTTCTTTACTTAGGAAAAGTTCTCAAATTAGACTCAAGTACTTTACAAGTCACGCTTATCCTTTTCAAATAATTATTAATAAAACTATGGATTATTCAGATAGAAAAGTGCAAAAATCCATAGAAAATCTTTTGAAACGATTCGAGCAAGATCCTCATGTTGCAGAAGAACAATACACCGTATCTTGGTTAAAGTTTTATATGGAGTTCCAGAGTAATCCTGTTGCAAGATTTTCGCTGGGAGGTTATAACATGTCGAACAAACAAGACTTCATCGATGGTCTTCGTAACGTTTTCTTCAGAATACACGCAGCCAAGTCACTATCTAATGACGTCGTCTTTAACGACAATGGAACCGACATCTTATACAGTCGATTTTTTGTCATGGGTAAAAATTTGAATTCTTCGCAAGTAGAAAAAGACACCTTGAGAGAATTATGGGAAATTGCCGAAAATTCCGAGTTTCCCGTACTAGTGCATTCTCTTAAATCGAGCATAATAGATCAAGGCATTACAATTAAACATACGATTAATCAATTGTTTTGGATCACCGCAGTTTTGATAACTGCGTGCTTCTTATTGGTCGTTCCTAACTTCTTTGTTGCTATTACTGTCGCCATTTCTGTCGTTTCTTCAATAATAGAAACGTTGGGTTTCATGTCGTTATGGGGAGTCAATCTGGATATCTTTTCTATTATGAGCCTTATACTGTGCGTTGGATTTAGCGTTAATTACCCAGCTCACATGTCTTATGCTTATGTTATGTCGTCCAGCAAAACTTCGAACGATAAAATGAAGGATTCTTTGTATCTTGTTGGTTTTGCCGTCCTTCAAGGATCTTTATCTACAGGACTGGGAATATTGACTCTGTATTCTGATGTGTACGTGCTATCGACATTTGTCAAAATTGTCATTCTAATTTCTATAGAAACAGCATTTCATGCATTGTTTTTCATCCCTGTTGTACTTTCCATCATCTTTTCCGTGTTCAAAGGCATGAAGAATATTTAACAATTAATACTGTTACTTCGTTTTATAACTTTATACTGTATTAATATGTTTAATATTAATATATGGATATAGTATTGATATATAACCTTGTTAATAAAATTAACTGTTTTATACAAATGATGTTTCCTTTTATTATGGTTAAATAGAATTTAAACAGTTAATAAGATTTTTTTAATTTTTAGTCAATTATAGAATGCCTGTATTTTCAGCAGCAGCCCAAACATTTGATATAGCATTTCGTAAGATTTATTATTTTTCAACAAGTTAGCTCACTTACATACTCAGTCAACTGAGATTGCACGAATTTCCTAAATTCTCTGCATGTATTAATTATTTTAAATGTTTAACAGAGCTATTTTCCTTTTACGTTTTCAAATACGAATCATTGTACACGTGTGAAGTGTCGAAACAGTCAGTGAGGAGTCAGAGATCAAGTTCAAAAGTATACGCTTTGACAGTCCTAAAATACAATTCCAGTACAGGGACTGGAAATCTTTTCTCAGTCCAGTCTATAGGAACTTGATCTATAGCTCCGTTTCATCACTTAAACTACAAGGTGTGATACATCTGTACAATCAGCAAACTTAGGAATACATTAGGAAGCATTATACCAGATAAGAAGCGCGAGAGTATTTACAAGAAATTGTTATGTACTGTACATATATCTTGATTTTTCGGATGAGCAAAGAATTCGATAGTATCAACATCGGCACAGAAATGAACAGCACAGCACAAGGTGCAATAGCCTAATTATTTCAACTCACATTTGTTATTTTAGTTACTACTTACTGGCAATGTTACTAAATTTCTGATGCACATAGCAAGATAGTCAATGAGGGTGGCATTATTATTCAGGGTGGCGCCAATATACTATTTTCTTTTCCTCTATGAAGGAAAATTTGGAATAAGTAGTGATTATTTAATACAGTTTCTTGAGTAACGACTAACCAAGTAAATGGTGGCATTTTACTCTCGGTACGAATGTTTTTCTAAACGCTTGACTAAATATTAAAACAATCATGGCGTCTAACCGTTCACTATAGTGCTGCCAACTGGCCTATTTATAAAGTAATATGGATTAATGAAGACATTCCAAACAATTATAGTTTAGAAAAATGGAGTAAATATTCCTATGTAGAGGGTGGTCCATTTTAATCCGTGCACAATTACTTGAAAATACGCACCCCACAAATAATTATTGAACCAAAAATATTAAACAAAAAAGTTGTCAGAAGATTGCTATCTGTTTCATTATAGTTAGCGCTAGAATGGATAAAACAGGGTGAACTTCATTCTGATAAATGAAAATTCACAGAGTTTATTGCGGATTATGATTCTACATTTAAAAGAAAGGAAAAAAATCTAGTATTAGTAACAGTCTGGCCACATGGAGTCTTTCAGGTTTTTTTCATGTTTATAAAACCTAAATCGGGAAGTATACTGTCTCCACCTATCGTCCACGTGTCTGATTGAATAAACCAAACAAAACAAAAGCTTAAGCTATTACTTATAGCAATATTAAAATAAGTTAATAGATGAGATTACACGGAATATGTTATATAAAGTAAACCTTTTATAGTCGTGAAATTTTTCTTATAGAAAATAACTTTGTACCGTAATTCTCATAGAATATGCGGTTTTCAATTATTGTGCCACGTATGTTACTACATATGCAACAGAAATGGTACATAAACGGTTCTATTACCGGTAAGCAATGACAATAATATTTCTATTGCCAATTACAAAGAAATTTTATAATATAGCTACATATGTAAAAGTTATAATAATCCTAAACAATGTCAGTTTACAAATCAATGAGAATATTATCGACTGAACCTGATGAATTTTATCATCTTCCAAGAATTGTGAGTTATGTAAATTTCTAGAAATTTTATTCTGTAGAAAGATCTGCCAAAAAGGTTAAAGGAATTAAAATAAGTATTTTACCTTTCAAATTTACAATACTTTGACACAAACTAATTGATAAACCTGTAATTTCAATTAACTGTATTGTTGGCCTAGATATTTAGAAATATTAGAAACAGATTTTAGGAGCTTGATCACAGAATTATTATTATATTTTTAAATTTAAAATCAGATTTATTGTAGTTAAACGACTAGAAAATGATTATATACCATACGTATATAATAATTTAACAGTCAATAAGTTTATCTTAGAGAGAGATTAATGTTTGCTACTAAGAAAATAAAACCAGCAGCGAGTTGTTTAACTTTCCTGGTAGTATTTAGCGTTGCCATCTGTTTATATTTCATGATATTTTATTTAAAAAAAAAAAAAAACATTTGTATTATTAATCAAAATAAATAACTAAAATTGTATGTGGCGCCATCTTTTATGACCATTTTGTTATAAAAATTTTATATATTTTTAATTATTATAAAATAGCAAAAGACTTAATTTTGATGGTAGAGATGGGTTTCATATAACACTAAATGCTAACAACAAATGAAATCTTCATTAAGTCTGACTCCTCGCGAGATATGACAGGTGATTACCTTCTATCTATCCATTCCGTTGACCTTTTATGAAGAAAATTTAACATCACTGTGCGATCTACTTATAATTACCTTATTCTTTATACATTTATGCAACAGATGATTGACATATTATTTCGTTATTACTACTAAAATGATTTTAGTGGTTATTTATGAGAATAGAAATCATGTTTTACCTTGATTGTCACTAATGGACATTACATAACGTATTAAAAAAGGATCTTAGTTTACATTATGATCATTGATAATAAAAATTATCGATAATAATAACACTAGTATGAGAGTATAAGGGGAGATTTACGACAATTACGAATAATTCATACAAGAATATATTTAAAAAATTGAAGAAGATTTAAGTAACACACAGTTTGGGTTTAGAAAATCTTGTGGAACGAGAGAAACTCTTTTTGCTTATAGAGTTCTGGTAGAAAGAATTTAACAAGGATACATACGCCTGTTTTATAGACTACGAAAAAGCAATTGATAGAATTCTGCATGATAAATTAATAGATATACTTAGGAAGAAAGGAACTGATAGAAATGAATTGCAAATTATAGTAAATCTTTACTGGGAACAGAAAGCCAACATTTTAATTGTTTCTGAGTTATCTGAAGAAATAGAAATAAAAAGAAGAGTAAGGCGAGGAAGTATTTTATCACCTTTACTTTTTAATATTTATTCAGATAAAATTTTTAATGAATCTTTAGAAGATATGGAACACATTGGGATCGTAATAAATGGGATGAATGTAAATAATATACGTTATGCTGATGATACAGTTGTTTTAGAAGAAAATATAAATGATTTCACAATATTAATTAATAGGAAAGATTAATTTAATAGGTAAATTCTACGGGCTTCAGATGAATTATAAGAAAACAAAGCGATTTATTTCATGCGAGAAAAACATAGATAATGTAACGTTGCAGATACAAAACAGAACAATTGATAGAGTTTCATCAATTAAGTATTTGGGAATTAACATACAGGAAGATGGCAGATGCATTAAAAACATTAAATCTAGAATAGAAAATGCAAGGGGTACTTTTATCAGAATGCAGAAATTTTTTAAATGCAATGTTTTAAATTTAAATATTAAAGTTAGAATGTTAAGGTGCTATGTGATGTCAGTTTTGTTTTATGGAGTAGAAACGTGGACCTTAGATAAAAATATGTTAAACAAACTTGAAGCATTCGAAATGTGGTTATATAGAAGAATTTTAAAAATATCTTGAGCAGATAGAATAACAAATGATAAAGTTTTAGAAAGATTGGGGAAAAAAAGAAGTTTTAAATACAGTTAAAAGAAGAAAGACGGAGTATTTTGGCTACATCATCCGGGGAAGTAAATATGAAATTTTGAGAAACATTTTAGAGGGAAAAATCTGTGGAAAGAAAAGCCCAGGAAGGAGAAGGAAAAGTTGGTTAAGTAATATATATAAATCGAAAAATAAGAAAGAGGAAGAACTCAAACGTGAAGCACAATTGAGATTGTTATAATACTAATCCTATATTCAGAAACGAATATGGAACTTGAAGAAGAAGAAGTTATGTATAACGTCATCTGTTATGAGTTTTTATTTAAAACTAATTTTTATATTATAAATTATTATAAAAAGGGTAAAGCTTAATTTCAGGTAGGCGTAAGCTTTTAAATAAATGTAAAATATTTTAATTATAAATGCTAATCAGAAGTAAATCTTTTATTAAGTCTGACGCCACTCGAGATATTACAAACGACCACCCTTATCTCTCCATCCCTTGACCTTTATGTACCAAAATTCACAACAATTGAATCACATACACATCATCCTGCAAAACTTGGAAAATTTTGTTAAAGCCAGTCCCGAAATATTATGCAAATTACAGACTAACACAAACTCACACGTACAGATTTTTATTGGGGTTTATCTTTATTTTTCGAGTTTCTAGATTATCGAAACGCCGAAAAATACAAATTACAACAGGTCTAAACTTTACTTCAAATTATAAAAGGGTTTAAGCAAATGTTTCTGTAGGATTAATCAAGCTTTTTGAATCTAAGGTAGTTTCATGAATGAAGGAAAAAGTTTTTAAATTTTATGTTTTACTCGATATTTCAAATTAAACACGAAAATATTTTAAATTATTATTTATTATTTATTTATTATGCAATCTGGATACATTCCTTGATGCGTGGAGCAATACCACCTCTCCAAAACAAATCATTTCAATACATTGAACGGATTATAAAATCAAAAAGAAAATATAAAATAATAAATTATGTAAAAGTTAGTGAAATTTAAGGTTAAATTTAAAATTAAAATTTGAAAGCATCCGTCAATTAATTAAATAAGGACACTAGTCCAATCTATACTATTATTACCCAACAGAAACTTCAAGCACCCCATAAGCAAAATTAGAAATCCTGATAAGCCAATTCCCTAACCTTTTAAAAATCATAAGTTTTATAGGAGTCAAATCACATTCCATTATAATTAAATAACTTGATGTACAACGAAGTAAACAAAATAAATTTTTAATAAATTCAATCTGTATAGCATGACGATTAACTAAATGAAAACCCCTGTATTACTGAGGCGTATAACAAAGAAGGCAAAACCACAGTTTTCAATAGACGTAAATAATCTAGCCGATTTCCCCAATTGAATAGTTTTATTCATCAATAATCTAGCATGAGTTTTCTTATTGATATTATGCATCGGAGATAGATCATTAGTCGAAAAAGTAACACTCAAATATTTGTAATTGGAATCAACTTGAATTGAAGAACTCTAAAACCACTATTTATCTGTCTTTGCATTCTTACCACCTCTAAGAAAAACGCCCACCTTAGACTTATTCAAATTCAATTTCAAACCATTTTCATCTAAATAAATTTAGTCTCTAACATTAAATGGAATACAGAGAACGTAATTATAGAAATCTTCAAAATACAAATGAATTTTTTTCTAACAGCTTTATTAATCGCTGAATAAAACCAGAATGATTGTCGCCTTGATTGTCGCTACACACGAACGCAGGATTAGTAAAAACAACCTTTACTTATATATTTATTACTTTAAATTTCTCAACATAACCAATAAAACTTCTCAAAATAACCGATTTAGATTTTGTTCAGGGGCAATGATCATATTCGAATTACTTGACGACAATTTTAACTTTCTTTTCCCGTTTTCCAGTCGTTTCGGGTTCAATATATATCTGTTGACACCTTTGCTGGCACTCCATGTTAATCGCTTAAAAACTATTGTTTGTGAAATTTTTAATATAATTTATTAATCCGTTCGATAAACAAATGTTCAACAAAAATCTTAGTCTCTTGTTTGCAGTTGTAAATTTACTCTATGTATCTGTATCAAGATTTTCCCCACATAAATAGCATTAAAAAATTACAGTATATTCCAGAAAAATTTAGCATTTCTAATTGTTTATATCGAACTTTAACAAGATTAAGCGAATGTGCAGCAGGGGGAATGTACATGGAATGTACATTCCCCCTGCTGCACATTCGCTTAATCTTGTTAAAGTTGGGGGAATGTGCAGCGAATGTACATGGGAAAACAGTAGCTAGGTTATCAACTTTCATTATGAAAGTATGCGGGTTTATAAATTAAACATTCATTTCGAACTTGAGGATTTAAGTATGATACTTGTTGTTTGGTTCTTTCACTTAAAGTAAGTTTTAAAGTGGAATAGTAATCACAGATAAGTTGTATCGTATTAAGTAAAACTACAATTATTAATCATTTTAAAATATATACTCACCACCTGAAATCAGTAATGTATTATTCCTTTACATCATACTTTTCATTGAACAGAGGGGTCATCCAAGTCCAGAAGGACATTATCCGTCTATTGACGGATACTTGGACAGCTGCTTGTAGGAAGAAAGGCAGTGAGCACCTCCGTCCCTTCACCACATAGTATTATCACTATTCCTCGAATATGCACATGAAAACTTTGCTGGCCCGGCTAAGCACGGAGACATCATCACAAAAGTATTCACACTTCTTATATTCTCGCCGATTAAGTGATTCACCGAATTGTCCTCACTGCGAAGCTCAGGAGACGTCCCTTCATTTTTGCCTGCAGTGCCCTCAATACGCTAGCGCCCGCCAAGATCTGGGCACGACACTAAACATTAACTTAACACACGTAAATACTGTGCTTCCTAATTCATGAACCTAAGACCAACATTACTGCCCGCCATCACGTGATGAGGCTTGAAACTTACGTCACTCGCACCGGTCACTTCCACTGACCAATGAGTGCAGTCGATTCGGAGAAAGAGCCTACAAGGCTAATATCTCTATATTAACTGTAACGAAGAGAAGAAAATGGTCATCCAAGGGGGAATATTTCAGGGGGGAATATTCAATCCAATTTCAGCAAATCCAATTTCAGGGGAGAATATTTCAATTGGAATAACGTAAAGTTTAAAATTCATATATTGTTAATCCGGGCGTCCTGCCTCAAAGGTTTTCATACGAATTAATTTTATTCCGTCTGATTTATGGAAAACTAGATAAAAGAATAATTAATATTCGCTACCCACGATCAAATTTAGTAATAACAGCAGACAAATCGTAAAATTCACTTTGCGTGTTTAGAAGTAATAAATACATGTTCTTGGAATTTTTTTACCTTAATAAATTAAAACGACCGAACAATAAATAGGAAATTTTTTCTTAGAATTAAAATTAAATGGCGTCAATAAAAAAATAGCGAATTTATTGAATTATGTTAGATCCAAACAAAATAAAATGAAAATTGTGCATAAAGTGCTTTACAAAATTATAGAATCGACTATTAAATGAACTCAAAATCATTAAATACTACAAAATAGTTTAAATTAGTAATTTATAGGCGCACCTCCTGAAGTAATAACATCGAAAATGCGATTTGGAATCCCAACAACTAGGTTTTTATGATCGATGGTTCCAGGGAACTGCAAGCAGTGACAATTGCTCGTTTTAAGTGTCCAACGTGGGCGTAAGATCGATTTTTGTCATAAATTTGCCCAATCAAGATCTCCCATACGTTTTTCATAGGGTTGCAATCAGGAGAACGAACTGGTCACCTCAGAAGTTGAATCCATTTATTTTGAAACCACTGTTTTGGATGTCGTGATACATGGATAGATATGTTGTCCTGTTAAAAAATAAGAGGAATCCTTCTGAATCTTCGTTTGTATAGCAGCAATTTGTTCTCCAGAACTTGTTGATAGTCGCCGCTATTCATGAAACACGTAAAGAATGCCAAATCCAATTTCCCAATACAGAAAAAGCACTCGAAACCATAACACTCCTACCACCGAAATTTCCTCGCAGTTTTGCTGCGAACAATGTTTCTGTTGTACAAAACGCTTCAAACGGTGTTAATTGTTAATTATTTTAGTCTTTCTTCGTACGGACATTCACATAAAACAGTGTTTTCTATCCTCTGTAATGGTGGCATTTCTACTTCTTTATATACTTTGTACAGTACATGTATTTATAATTCATATTCATTACTTTAAATTACGTTCGGTAGTATCAATGAACTGATTACACACTCATTAAATTATTTATCATTTTAGGTAAGCGAACATACAATAAATTTTAATAGCACACGTTAAATGGTGCTGCTCATTACTATATTTCGCGGCACGACTTAAAAGAATTTGGCGGTTTTCTGTGTTAAACTGGTTTCAGTTCTTTATTTCGATAAATTTTAACGTAAATATTTCTTAGAAAATGAGATTTTAATATATTAAAATTTTGTTCTGAATTTTCCCATGGATTAGCTGTTTTATATGTTGATTCAGTTAACGTCTCTTCAATCCGAAAAAAGGAGATATAAAAGATTCTACCTCACAGCCAATTCAGCTAATAAAAGGAGTTTGTAACCTGAATTGGCTGTGAGGTAGTCTCCTGGAAAGATTTTTTCGGATAGAACAGACGTTCACTAAATCAATATAAAAATTTCTTTAATACTTTAATTTATGACGTATGAAAAAATGTTCGATTTTCGCAATAGATAAGACACAAGGAAAATCGCCATTCACCTCATTGGTTTAACATTCAAAAATAGCAAATGTTTTCAATCTGATTGGTTACTTTTGATAAATATCCTATTGATTGTTTTCAGAAAATTCTACTCAGAAATTGCATAGAGAATTTTTAACTAATTGCAAGTGTCTATAGACATATATTTAACACATGTAATTGTAGAAAGGTGAGGAATTTTTATTTTAAAATTCTATAAAATTATTTTAATTGCTGACTTGAGGCTATTTATCTACTTTCTAATTAGTATATTTACGTCTATTTTTAATTATCTCGGCCGTATTAGTTTGGACGGATGGGCGAGCCTACCGTCTATGAGGTACAGGGATCGGATCTGGGAGTGCTAATTCCCCAGATATTCTCTATGAGTGTTCAATTCCGGGTATGCCTTCCCTTATTACTTACTCGGGCTCCTCATTGTTGAACCAGTGGCGTACCGTGGGTGTCAGCCGCCTGGGGCGGAGGAAAATTTCGGGCTCCCCTTATTTAGTTATTTCAATTTAAAAGACCAAAATTCAGTTTTATCACAGAACAAGCAATGAAAAATTCGGTGGTAGTGCAGCGACCTGTTTAAAATAGTCCTGTTGGATATTAGCGGTTTATATGAACGCAAATGAATCGTACAAGCAAAAAAAAAAAGATCAACAAGTTTCGCAGGATTTCCTCGGATGAAAAAATTACTAGTTCTTCCGGATGGCGAGCCGATTCCCGGACTGTCGGACGATAGCACTATCGTAGGCGCGATGCAAGTATAGATTAGGATATTTCCAATTTTTACAAGATATTATTATTATTTATTGTGAAATTTTGCCTCCCCCACTACGGTACGCCACTGTGTGGAACTGGCGGAACTTACGAGGATAACCAGTGATAGAGTGAAAACATGCGAGTCCACCAGTGGATGAAACCGCAGGACACTGATATATGGTATGCCTCACGATAGGGCAGTCCATTTGTAGTTTTACCGGTTATGTTTACGTGTCTGATATCTAAATATCGACCAGTTTTCCCATTGAAATTCCTCCCGTCAATAGATCGCTCGATGTTGCCTTCGGTATTCTATCAAAGCAATCAAATCTGAAAACAAATCCTCTTATTGCCCATAGGGAAAAGTGTTTAAAGAAGTCAAAAAGCCAAATTTTCCTTTCCGACTCTGTTATATATAACAGAGCAAACAATGATGCTTTAAGATTTCTACATTTTTTGAACTAAGGGGACTTGAGACATCGAGAAATGCAAAACATTTCGGGGTGTTTTTTCTGCATTTATGGATGTTAATTTGCGAATAAATTAAACATTTTTCTTGATGACATAAATAAAGAGAAATGCTATCCGCATTTCGGGTGACGGGTGTTAATAGGGGTCAAATCGTAGCCTTACTTCTCATTTTGAAAGTGGAAGCACGTATTAGATATACTACACATTTGTAATGATGAGTAAGATGAGGGGGATCAGCCAACTTACAGCCCTCTTGTAGAGTCAAGTCTATGTTTCGTTGCACTAATTATTATAATTAAAGAAATAATGCAGTTTTTCCTTCATTAGTAACTTCTGTTCAGCAGTTTTCCTTCACGTGTTGTTTGACAACTTTCTCTAATTGCAGCTTTAAGCTATAATTAATTGTCATGACAACAATTAGATGTATGTTTGTTTTTTATACAGAAAGTGAAGTATTTTATAGCATAAAATTTTAGAATGAATGAGCTACTCGTATGTAATTTATATTCTAATTATTTATATTATTATAATCGGCTTCAATTTAAAACTTCCTGTATAGTTCCTGTATATATATAGCAAAATAACTGAATATAAATCTAAACAGTGATCAATCTGTATCAAGTTTCCTTATTTATTCTACAGGTGAGGCAGTAAATATAGGTTAACAGAATACCGGGATCTCTCATTCTTGTGATTTCATTCTCTATAATTCTTCATCATAAGCAACACAAGGTAAAGATAAAATAGCAAACATGTCTCTTCTTATTATATTTCTCCAGTAAACTGCCTAGTATACTTTTAAATAAAGAAGAATACAATTTATTTTACAAACATTAATTCTTTCATGCAAACAAGTTATCAACATTTCTTTATTGAAGAGAATAAAATGAATATCGACTGTATAAGAGAAAACCTTTGCATCATTTACAAGAGATTAGGAAATGTAATTGGACGGCATCCATATTATTTTATAAGTATACCTTTACTTCTCACAGCATCTCTCTCTCCCTTCCTTGCAAGGATGTCGACTAGCGAAGATTATTATGACGTTATAGTTGCAGATAGTGGAAAGATTTTTAATACTAAGATATTTGTTGAAAGTACTTTTTCGTATAATTCAGAAGAATTTTCTGATCAGATTAGAATTCCTGATGTTACCAATACCCTATTAATATATATCACGAGAAAAGGTGGAGGAAAAATGTTCGATAAAAATGTTCTTTCGAATGTAAGATTAATCGATGAAATAGTACAAAACGTAACACTTAACAAGGATGATAAGCAAATACATCATTATGATATTTGTGCATTAAGTAACAATAAATGCTTCCAAAATCCGATTATTGAAGTCATGTCAGAAGTGGGTGTGAATTCTTTACTTCAGAAAAGAAAGAAGTTGAAATATCCCATTGATATAGATCCATTGTCTTTTACCTATAAAATTTACTTTGTAAATTTGGGTGGAGTAATTTTGGATAATGATAATTTCATAGAAAATTTTAATGCCGTGATGTTATATTATTCGACAGATGAAAAAAATAGAGAAAAGAAGGAATTGTTTGATGAATGGATGTTGGTGGTTTACAATATTATCCAGAAATATAATTTTCCACATGTCAACGTCTTTCCAAATTCGCAGTTATTTATGCAGAAAGAATTTATGAATAAGTTAAATGCAACAAAACCTAAAATAGTAGGTTTAGTAGCGTTTATGATTGTATTATCGATACTTTTCTGTATGAGCAACAGTTGGGTGCAAAGTAAACCCTTTCTTGGTGCAGCCAGTGTCATGTCGGCTGGATTAGCAGTTGTCTCTTCTTTCGGATTAATGTCAGCTTTCGGTATAAAAAATATCTCGTGGAATGCCACTATTCCATATCTAGTGCTTGGTAAGATGTTTTATATATTTATATCTATTTGTTTAGTAATAATACTACCAAGTTAATTGCTTATTTATTTATTCTTTAGTGACAGAGATAGATGATGCATTCGTACTGATAGGTTGCTGGAGAGTCACCAATCCCAAACATACGGTTGACAAGCGCATGGAAGTAACATATTGTGAAGCGGGGATTTCCATCACGTTAACTTCACTCACCAACTTCATTTCTTATTGCATCGGAATGATGAGTCCATTTCCTTTTGTCAGAGTATTCTGTTATTATACAGCGACTTGCATTGTATTTACGTTTTTGTATGAGATAACGTTTTTTGGAGGATGTTTAGCGATAAGTGGATACAGAGAAGATCGTGATATTCGTTCTGTGGTATGTTTTACAGGAGGTGAGTTGAATGAAAAAATTTAATGTTTAAAATTTCAGTGTAAATAAAAATACAGTAGAGCGTCGATTTTCCGAAAGTCAATCATCCAAAACGTCAATCATCGGAAAGAATTCCAGTTGGCAAATTTAAATTTTCGCCAGTGCTGTGGCGCTTCAATCTTTGGCTATGTCTTGGGCTACTCAAATATTTTACGTTTTTGATACTAAATTAACATCTGAAGTATAATTTTTTATTATTTTTATATTTTTCAATATGTTTATTTTGTTTGTACAAAATAAAAAAATAATTTTTAACGATACAATAGTCTTTGCTAGGCTTAACATCGACGAAAATTCAACAAGAAGAGACACGCAACGGAGAAAAATTTCGACATCGGATACGTTAAACTATTTTATCGTACGTAAATCACTTATCCGAAATATCAGTTATCCGGACAACACCAGTCCCCAATTTATTCGGAAAATCGACGCTCTACTGTATCATTTTATCCATAAACGGAACAGGGTGAATAAAAATATCTCCAAGGTTTTACATGTTAAAATTATTAAAAAGAAAGTGGGCTTATCAGTGATCAATGTTTCAAAACCGAAATTATAAGACCATTGTAATTATTTAAATCTTCATGTTGCACTGTTATTACTTCCATTTTGATCTACTTTTATAATGCATTTTATCATTAAATACGTTTAAATCGTGAAAATTTTTATTTCAAATATCTATTTTGAAGTTTTATTCTTTACAGGAGAATCCGAAGAAGACAGAGAGGCAAATGACGTGGTAGAAGAAACGTCGATGGCATTTGTTAGAGATGTATTAGGAACAATACTGTCAATTCCAACAGTAAAAATAATTGTTGGGTTTATATATGTAATTAATTTATCTGTTGCAATTTGGGGTGCCGTTTTCATTCAACATGGCATTAAGTTTGAAAATTTATTTTCCGAAGGATCTGTACTGCGAGAAAGCTCTCGTATTAGATTCACATATTTCACTGACTACTCTTATCCTTTTCACGTAATCATTAACAAAACCTTGGATTACTCAGATATAAAAGTTCAAAAATCCATAGAAAATCTCTTAAAAAGGTTCGAGCAACATCCCCACGTGGCCAAAGAGCAATACACTGTATCCTGGTTAAAGTTTTATAAGGAGTTTCAGAATAATCCTGTTGCAAAATTTTCGTTAGGAGGTTATAACATGTCGAACAAACAGGATTTCATCGATGGTCTTCGTAATGTCTTCTTCAAACTTCACGCAGCCAAGTCACTGTCAAATGATGTCGTCTTCAATAGCGATGGAACCGACATCTTATATAGTAGATTCTTCGTTATGGGAAAAAATTTGAATTCTTCACAAACAGAGAGAGATACGTTGAAAGAAATATGGGAAATTGCCGAAAAATCTGAAATTCCTGTATTGGTACATTGCATAAAATCCAGTGTAATTAACCAAGGTATAATCATAAAACATACAATTTACCAATTATTTTGGATTACGGCTGTTTTAATAATTGTAATCTTTTTCCTAATGGTAACGAATTTCTTAGTTGCTATCATTGTGGCCATTTCAGTGCTTACTTCTATAATAGAAACTTTGGGTTACATGTCATTATGGGGCGTTAATGTGGATATTTTCTCTATGATGAACCTTATTTTATGTGTCGGATTCAGCGTGAATTATCCTTGTCACATGTCTCTTGCCTATTTCACATCATCCAAGAAAAGTGCGAACGAGAAAATGAGAGATTCTATGTATCGTATTGGGCTTTCTGTAATTCAAGGTTCTGTGACCACTGGACTAGGAATATTGGTTTTGTATTCTGAAGTATATTTTTTGTCGACATTTGTGAAAGTTGTGGTGCTTGTTGCAATAGAAACGGCTTTTCATGCATTGGTTTTTATTCCTGTTGTACTTTCAACGATTTTTATAATATTCGAACAGAGACAAACTGTTTAAACTTTAGTACCCTGATTCCCTGATTCAGCATTTCCGTTTTAAATACTCTGTTTATCTAAAGTAATACGGCAATAACTTAAATCCTGAGTGCCGAAATGGCACGTCAGGTCTGTGCAACACATAATGACAAGCAGAATTATTACGCTTGTTAGTTTTATTATTAAAATTTATTGCAAATTCATATGATAATTATAGTTTATTTAGTAGTTTTGTAATCATTTAATTGAAAATACAGTATACAGTTTACACCAACTGTATATAGGCCTATACAAAAAATATTTATAATACATAAATACAGAAATAAGGGCATCTCAAGTAAACATTGCCATTTACGGAGTGCCAATACTGTATTAGAAATTAAAATTAACATAAACATATTAATTATAATAATAAATGTTTTATTGTTAAAAAGTATTTGCAATACATTGTAAAATGAGGTACAATTTAAAAAGGTAAACACTAAAAATGTCGTTTTCCTCATTTTTTGATAGCAAGAAGCTGCTAAAAGCTTAGAAAAAGCTACCTATAAAAATCAAATAAATTTTATATTAAAAACAAATCACTATAAATTGTAATATAAACAATATTACTTATTAATAAATAAATACTACACAAAATAAAAAGTATATTTTATTGGCTTGTAAAAAAATTATTAAAAATTTGATATCAATTTTCTTTTTTATATCAAGTTTTGAGCTCCTGTAAAACTTTGGGCCCTAAACTAAAGCTTACACAGCTTACTTGTACATTTAGCACCATCTTTATAATTCGTTGCATAAATGTAATAGTAATGGCTTTGAAAGACGAGAAAGTTCTTTAAAGCGTGTATCATTCAGTCAAAAAGCATCACCTCGAAGAAGAAAGAAAAAACGAGATTCATGACATCCAATGCTAATTGTGTCTATCTTTAATTGCTGGTGAATTAATAACTTTCGTTACGTTCGTAACGGCACCTCGAGAATAATCGATAGGAAAAACTTAAGTCATCGCACGTGGCTATCGGAATCGAAGACGAAACGTATGGCGCGGAATAGCATTTTCACTCTGGGGACCTATTCTGAGTCGTATCGTTAAGCTAACGAATACGATAAAAGCCAGTTTCTATCGGAATCATTTGTTTCTAGTTTAAATTAGTATTCACCCTACTTTAAACCCTTGTCCTCCCGAGACATCTATGAGAATGCCCCGGGAAATCCGACTCCAGCTGTTCTCAAGGTCATCCAGCTGTGTAAACAATGACTCATTAGTGTCAAATTTCACAGAAAGGCGGGACAAAGGAAAATAAAATTTGAAGCTTTTTCTTCAAAATTAACGCATTTCTTTCGTTTTTTTCAGTTTTAAGTATTTTTTATGCTTAATTACATTATAATTAAAAACAGGTGGGCGTTAAGAGGTTAATCAAGTGTGAAAATGCTATTCCGAGCTGTACGTTTCGTTTTCGGTTCCAATAGCCACCTGAAAACAACATGGAGTCTTTTGGTGTAAGAATGATTTTACTTCACGAACAATTAGAGAGAGAGAAGAGTTAATAAACCATGCTGTTGTATTACTTAAAAATAATTACCTTAACTATTTATGAATAATGTGAGATCCGCGGATTAGTTAGATAAATTTCTATAAAATTTTATAACAAAATATTTTATTTCTTGATTTAAAAAATTTTAACAAAAAGGATGTACATTTTTCGTTTCTGAGAAAGGGAGGAAACGAACTTCCTTTCTGGATCGACTAGAGCTACTCACTATCCTGTGCAGACGAGTCAGCTGTCCCTATAAAAAAGGGTAGATTTCCCACCTTTTCACGCAGTTTGTCCGAAGCAAAACCTGCCATCCTAACTGGCCACGTAAGCGTCGATCTCGGTAATAAGATTGCCATATATAACTAAGGACCATCTCCCATACTATTTGAAGGGACCATATAGACAACAGAAAGCGATAAAAGATTTATTCTTCCGATTCACATTCCCAATAGAAGACTACGACTACGAATACTTCTAAGATATTTGATGAGGTAGTATGACGTTAAAATCCATGTAAACTCTCTCTCTCTCGCGAGTTAGAAGTTTTCGTATCTTGTAATTTTTTTATTTATTTCTTTTATTAAACGTTTTGTTATATTTCAATATGGGCTCATCCTTGACTAAAATCCGAGCCTACATCGACTCCACGTACTCGCGATCCTCCCACTCGAAATTCCCCTAAAAAGAGAAATAAGCATACTTAACCGTATATCTAGGCTGGTGTCATGAAAATCAACTTCCAGGAAATTCATCCTTCCAGGAAATCAACTTCCAGGAAAGTCATGAAAATTATCTTACTAACATGAATTACGTCACACATTTTAAGCGAGAACAAATAAATATGCAGCAATAGGTAACACAAGGGGATTTGAAAGTTATGTAATCACTCAGCACATATTCCAGGGATTCCTTACGAACTTCTGTTAATTATTTTAAATCTTAAAGGAACCAAATGGTGCACAAGAATTATTAAACTTTATGATGGACAATAATATTTTTTGTGTACAATCAAATGATTCTATAGGTGAAAGTGCATATTTAGAAGAATGTCTATCTTCTCATCAAAAAGTTACTCATTTTAAAAAATATACAACAAGCAATGAGTGAAATTGCAAAACATTTTGAAAGGAAGGCAACGACAGAAGAAAGGATGGCAGCAGCAGAAGAAAACAAGGCTGCTGCTTTGCATGAAATTGCTGTTTCATTGAGGAATTCTATAACAGAAACAGAAAATCAATAAATGATAAAAGCCGGTTATCAGCCCCCAAGAAATTTCTGTTAACTCGCCATCTGTGATTAAATTTTACACTCGAAATTTCAGCTCAAAATATTCAAACACGTGCTTTATTCAGAGGGACCATTCTTATGTTATGTACGGTACAACACAAACCCTGTTGGTGGTCGTTTGTGGCTTGTGCCGTACTTTGGATAAGAATAATTCCACAAGATAACTGTCAATCTCGTAGATGATGACTAGTGGGCTTTCCCAGAATAAATGTGCAGAAGTCATTTTCCTAATTCAACATGGGTCACTATTTACGCTATGATATTTAACTGAAATGTTCACCAATGGTGGTGGCTGACTCAAGGCAAATTTATTCTAAATATCAAATTTACTAATTGTGAATAATAGTCTTTTTTAAAAATATTAAAATCTATGTAAATGTCAGTCTTTAAGTAAAAATGAAAGACAAGAAATTATACATATATTTATTTACTTAATTTCTTATTACATGAATTATAATATTAATGACATTAAGAAAATGATCGACTTTTCTGCAAAAATATACGTGATTATATTTAAATGTCAATTTACTAAATTTGAAGTAATAATGTCTTTTCTTCTCATAACTAAAGGCCGGATATATATGCATTTAAATTCACAACATAAGAAGGTTAAAATTCCTAACTAATGCGTTATGCTAATTAAAAGTGCCCATAACATACAATAAAATTTATAAATTGAAATGCATAAGTACTTGTGTCTACATGCTAATCTTACTAACATGAATTACGTCACACATTTTAGTCGATATATACACTAGTACACTCAGACTAAAAAAAGAAGGAGCACAAGCTATACAAAAGGGCATTGTACTGTACATTTATGCAAGAAGCTTCAAACTGTATGATTCAACTTCGGATCACTGTGACGCTGGTTGCACTCGAGTTTCATTTGACCATAAGAACAAAAAATAAAGTTTGGTCATCACACGACATAGTTCCATGGATAAATGGACAAATATCATTCATTAGTATCTTTTATAAGTGCAGAACAGGGTAGAAGATAACTTACGAATTTTCGGTGTTTTTGGGTTCTCTTGGGAATTAGGAAAAGGCAGGACGTACAGTACCCCAAGTACCCAAATGATATAGTATATGATTTGTTAAAGCACGTAATTATTCAATATGTATTAAATGGTTATAATGGAGATATTTGTAATTTTTTATCTTCCTCAGTTATTCGGATTTATAATTTAGTCATATTTAATTACTTCGGGACCATTCTTCATATATGAATAAATAACCAAATCATTATGTTCAATATAAGATAACGAATGTATTAGCATATAGTGGCGATGCATATTATCTCATGGAATGTTACAAAGATCTTTCCAATGCTTTAATAACTTTATTCCAGGATTGCTGTTTATATTTCTTTGAAATTATCAATATTTTCAATCATTATAAAAGTTTTTACGGTATATCTCTCAATTTTAGCAGGGCGGAGAAGATAGAGAATGCAACGATTTGGCCAGCTGAAATAATTAAAATGTAATTATTATTTATAATTTATAGAAGTAACTTAGTATATAAATGTAAAATGATTACAATCGAGTTTTTCAGTCCACGCTCTATCTTTGCCTTTATTAATGAACAATTCTTACATTTGCAATACTTTTCTGTCGAAATTCAGAGAAATATGATAATTCGATTGTTACAGAATCACGTCGAAATGTAATTTATTAAGACGGAGAGTTAAGTATTTTCTATGTGGCTTACAGAATTGTATTCGTTCTCAAAATCTGTTCGATCGATTTTGCTTAAACTTTACCATCTTCCATTAATTAAGGCGAGGAATCCAAAAATGTAATAAAAAGTGTAGATCTGTGTCTTCGTTTTCGAGATAAAAGGTCGTAGCATGATAACGCGCGACAAATCGACTTTTTCGTGCGATATTCCACAATCTCTACGAACTTATAGAACTAACATTGCCATTTTCCATTAATCACGTTCAGAAATCCAAAAATGTAATGAGGGATAGCCCATAACTTCATTCTGATATACAGAAGTATTAAAGTGAGAATGTTTGTGCTTTCTGATGCAACTAAGTGCAACTACTTTTGGCCCCTGGGCCTAAAACAACATTCTGCGCGCCTAACAGAAAATTCGACGAAAAATGGGCAAACACAAGAACAAAGCAATCGTCATCGATTGTTTTATTCTTGGGATAGACTTGGATTCTTCTGTGTGGATTTCTTACAAATACGTGAGCCGTTCACAGCCCGGCACACGTATTTGTAAATCTAAGTGACTCGTACAACATGAAATTCATATAAAACGGAATTATCAACAGTGTTATAGGGGGGTCGACTGTACTTTTTATTGGTGAACTGGACAGTTGAAGGTACACATTCGTCAATTTCTCCATTTCAAAGAAAGTTTTAGAAAAGTAGCTTTTTTTTGCAATCTTTTGAAGAATTTTGTTTCCCTAAGCTCTCTTTTGTAAGGAGAAACTCCTGGAGATAATAAAAATACTTTAAAATTGTTTATCTCCTGTTACGTGTTTATAAATAAATTTATTGTTTTAAACGTTTTAAATACTCCATGTACAGTACAATAATAAAAAGACATTAGCTCTTATTGTATAAAACCAGATTACAAATATAAAGGTTATGTTTGCTATTATGTATTTTTCTTGTCACTTAACAATATTTTTATCATACTTATTCATTCTAATTCTGCAGTTTGAAGTAAATAACAAATTTTTAAAGTACATTTTAATTTGTATGAATTTTATATTTAATTAACACGTTTTTTGCTTTTCAAATTTCTTTGTAAATTTTCTTTACAATTTAACAGTATTTATAGAAAAAAAAATTAAAAATGTAACTTTAGATTATACCTTTAACTTGAGAGTTTTAAATTTCAAAGGTAGATCACAAGCAGCTGTACAAACCCGATTATAAACGGAATTATGAATAATAAACTGGGATATTTAATTATTTCTTCGGTGTCTATAAACAGGTACAAGTAATAAGAGAAACCGGTTCCAAAAGTGAGACAAACGTGCACGAAAACAAATAAATAATTTTACTCTGTTATTTGCTTGAGATATTACACTCCATAATTAATCGTGACGTTCCATAATTACTTCAACTTTCCTTCGTAGATTTGAGTCGAAGTGATGTGAATTACGTGGATAATTTTTCAAGTTCTTTGTAGACCGTGTATCCGATTATTGCTCCTAACAGAAAAATAAAAAGTGTTATATCCATTGTGATATTACTGCACACATGAAATAACACCGTGCAAAAGAATTCCTCGTTTTTGTATGTTTTAAATTTCTGCCAAATTGCAAGTATAATTTTTATATTGAATATTGTTATAAAACATTGAAATGTTATTATAAGTAGAGATATTATCAGACGTGTAGTTAATTGCTTTGTATATCTCCTGAGTTCGGAAAATGTAATGCTTCAGTTTCAGATGAAAATTAATGTATTTTGTTATGTTTAATAAACGTAAATATCGAAGCAGAGTTGAATACTGCGTATGAATATACAATCTTAACTAAAGAAAGTCCATTTTTTGTTAAAGCATAAGGACCGGCACATGGAGCGATTGTATTTAAACCAAGAAGTGTTTGCCATAATTTTAAAATAAAATATAACCATAACCATAATAAAGATTTTATAATTTGATTGTAGAGCTTTTTAATACCTTCTGTGCATAAGTAGGTTTTCTGCATTCACACTTACAAGGTATGTGAAACTCCAAACCACAAATTAAAGCAAGATTGAAGAAAGGCTTCAATAAAGTATTCAAGCAAATTTCTTTCTAATGTATAGAAAACATCGTACTATCACTTTTACATTGTTACTATGTGCTGTCCCTTATGCCGCGTATATTTTAATAATCTCTTCTGAAAAAAAATTATTGACAATTTAATTTATTTTAGCAACATTATTATATAAAAAGTTTATGTTTAGACAGGAATAATTATTGATATGCAGTTTTTTAAATTAAGAACAAGCATGTTAATTATTTAATATGTGAGAGCCCGGAGATGTCAAAATTTTTGAAGAAAATAATTTTCGTATTTTGAAACTTAAATTGTTTCAAATTCCAGCGAAAAAATTTTCAATTTAATTACGTGAGGATGATCATATCTTTCACCCCGCAGTCACTTCTTTTCTCAGCTGACACATCGAATGTGTCACCAGGAACTAACTACAGATATTTTCCATTGGTCGAAAATAGTAACATGGCTTAAAGAGTGCGTTAAAATCAAGGAGGAGGATCCCCGAAATAAAAGGGTAGAATCGAAGACGAGAGAGTCATCGAGGTCACCCACGTAAGTGTAGTTTAACCCAGTATCTACTAGTATAAAACCTAATCAATTATGTTATATTATATCAGCCTTATCCAATATGTTACGCTATATAAAAGGTATAACGAAACTCACTGTTATCCTATATATATATATCTGTGTGTGTGTGTGTGTGTGTGTGTAAATAATTTACATAAATAAACGGGTATTATTTCTTCATAATTAAGTTGTGATGTGCACTTCTTCCAGTCATCTCCCAGGCATCTCAATCCAGGGTCCAAGCACCAACAAACGCACCGCTCACGCAGAAACGAAATTAACGGCCATCCACGTTTCTGTGTCTACCCTAAAAGACACAGTAGTGTCAGTCCTGACGGGGACATCGCACATCCGGTGCCGACCAATCGGTCACAAATACATTCGTTACTTGATTTTTTAATATAGAAACTCTAATCACAATGAATGTCATTAAAATACTTACAGACATTAAAATACGGTTTCTGCAAGTTTGTACAGTAGAGCCTCGATTATCCGACTTAATTGGGGACTGGGGTTGGTCGGATAATTGAAAGGGCGGATAACCGAAAAATATGAAAAAAATCTATTATTAGTGTGATATATTATTATATCCCATGTAATTCGTATATTAGTATATCGCTATTAACCTACTTTTCGTTGAATTTTCATCGATGTTAAGCCTAACAAAAATTTTTTTTAAATAATAATCATCGCTATTGTATCGTTAAAAATTAGAAATTAAGCCTCGTTTAAATACTGGCTCCCTTTCATGGTCGATTCAGTGTTGCCAGCTAAAACACGTAAAAATAATATTAAAGTAGCCAAGATATAGCCTAATATTGTAGCGCCACATCAATAGCGGACATTTGAAATTTGCCGAGTAGGATAGTCGGTTGATAGGGGATCGGATAATCGAGGCTCTAATGTATTACTAATTATCAGCGAGTCGTAGCTAGGAAATTTTGTGAAATACGTTTTTCTTATATTACATAATCTCTAAAATCAATACATGGAATTGAAGTGTATCTTTGTTCCAGTTGCTAAGGAACTATAATAGCTGAGCAACGAATGCAATAGTTATAAATATATAGTCTACATATATACTAAATTTTCCAGATGAGGAACTCAATTTTCGTGATGCAATTCTTCGAAATGTATTGTAAGATTGGAAAAATCGATCCGTTCAGAGGACGACCACATTAAACACTTCTCTCCGTATCGTTAAGAACTCTATATAACACGAGTCTTATGCAACTAAAATGTAGTGCCAATGTAGCCAATAACACTACTTGTTAAATGATAATTTATTTGGCTATTTTCATATCAGCAAAGTAGTTTTGATTGTTTGTCTGGATTGCTAAATATCTTTGTAAATAGAGTTGATAGGGGATACCTTGATTTAGACGCTTGGTTACTGACACTTATTTTCAGTGCATAAAGGAGTATTTCGTTTAATAAAGCGCTCTTCCTTGATAGTCTTACCTATGTTTTACATTAGCGAAACTTTCCGTTCAGAAATCATCTGATAGTAAAACAGTTCGTTTAAATGCGTGTCGTGTAGGTGAATTCCTTTTCAATAGCACTTCCAATGAAGGCACTTTTATTAGAAAGATTTATAAATGTTTATCATTAATATTAAGGTAAATCAACACCTACGGCACATGTCAATACGACCCTCTGCGGTATTTTTTTTAGATTTTCTATAATATGCGCCATGGTTAATAATTTATTTCAGGATTGTTGATTATACTTCTTCGAAATTCTTTCAATCATTATAGAACTTTGTTCTGTTAACAAAAGTATTTTGACATCCTCCCTTTGGGTACGATATATCTCTCAATTTTAGCAGACCGGAGAAAATAGAATGCAGCGATTTGGCCAGCTGAAATAGATAAATATTCATGTGATTATTACTTATAGAAATAATAGTCTAAGATCTATATGTTGTCTAGTAAACTGTAGTGAAAATACTGATATTAATTAAACTTCTATTGCTGTATAATAATGTACTATAAATGGTCTTACACCGTTTACAGTACATTAGATGCTATGAATCCAGCAGTACAGTACATTAGTATATCCAGTAAGTTATTATACCTCTGTATTTGTATCCACTGATGTATCATACCACTGCTGTATTAGCATACAGAACCGTCAAACTTTTAATATAGGGGAGATCGGGACAAGATCGGCATGTTAAGCTTTACTTACATTTTGTGTAATAAATACTGCTGTAAACTGAAAAAAAGCTTTGCGTATTGTCTATTGGAATGTTTTCTTACTGTCGAACTGGTTAAAATCAGTTTGGAAATAAAAATAATTAAAATAATTACAACTTTACAAGAAGAGAGAAATTGACGAAGTTGCCCCGGGTATAGGGGCAAGATCGGCAACTTCTCTCTTCTTGTAAAGTTGTAATTATTTTAATTATTTTTATTAAAGTTGCCCCTGGTATAGGGGCAACAGTAATGGGGCAAGATAGGCACGTATATAAAATTATGTTATTAACAATGTATAAGTTGGAATTCACTATTAAAACAAAGAAATACAAATCCAACACCCATTTAATATTATTACAACGAAATGCAAGTTCAAAGACATATATACATGAATAACAAATGCAAACATGTTTTCATTTATCATCTGTTTGATTTTTATCCTTTGCTTCTAATGTGGCTTTATGTTGCCGATCTTACCCCGCTAGTCATGATTTCGAAACATTAAGTACAACCCTTAGAACAGAATGCCAAGCCACGATCTGGCCACGTGAATAAGTTGAAGTTACATCCTTCTAACAGGAAAAGTAACTTTCGTTATCATGGAATTATAACAAAACCTGCCAATTCAATATAAATGGAAAAAAAATATTATATGGAATTGAACGAAAATGAAAATTTGCTTGATAATTCAACTACGCTTGTTGGAGAACAATAAAAACACTACACTCAACAAGCCACCAATAAAACTCAACTGCCTAACCTATAACCAAAGTCTCCTTTTAATTTGTTTTTAAAAAAAAGCGCTTGACAAACTTGCCCCGCATGCCGAAGTTGCCCCGGTCTCCCCTATATATATATTTATACTGTATTGTAAATATAAAATTTTCAGTATGTACTTTTGTAACTATTTACAGAAATTCTGTACTACTTTACATTTTAATTTTACAATTTCGTTAAAAATCTTACCCTAAATGGAAATCTCTTAGTGATGAAGAAACAACCTGCCATTGAGACTCTCAAAGCCGCCTTCCCAAATCTCTTCATAAAATTCACAATCTAAAATAAAACATTAAATTAAATACTACGGTAATGTTCAGATTTAGGCAGCGTATTTCGTGAATTTATATTTATTTATCGAAATATATATGTAATGTTTGTTAAATTACGCTTAATTTTCAGTTAATTTCTTATAAGAATTGAAACATGTTTTAGTCACGTTTAGAAAGTTGAAAATGAAGTTATCTGTAATATGCACAGAAAAAGTATTGTGTAAAATAATGTACATGTTATTTGTTCTAATTCGGCCATAAATAAATTAAGTTTTGTATAAATTACATTAGTTTATATACTATAGTTTAGATTATTTTATTCATCCGCTGAAACAGAAACTGTGAATCATTTCCATTTGATTATTTGTTGTATAATTGCATACAACAGTGTCTAAAACGTTTAAGTAGTGGAGCAGATATGTCAAAATTTTCTTTATTTTATTAATATAGATAAGTTTAAGTAAGAAAGTTTGTTTATTTGTCACTATATGATCCTAGGCAGTCCGACTAATTACTACGAAATTCCGCATTTCCGTTAAAATATTACTAGCCTAGATAACATATACCACCCCAAAATATTTATTAGATTTCTATATATCAATTAATTTTTCTTTATTGTCGATTTGTTGGATTTACGTGTAGCGTTGCCTATTGGCGCTACATTCTTCCATCAAATTGTAAACAGCCCACGTTACATGCACGAGAAAATACAAGATGGAATGACATGTTCGCACTACAGGTCTACAAAAATCAAAATGAACACTGATTTTTTTAGACATGTAGTGATGTGTTTACCTTCTCCATAATATATACCCCTCACTCTACGTGGCCAAGCCTTTAAAGCTTGATCAATCATTCCTTGGAGGACTTAAGTAATTTCTTCCTAAATGACACGTTTTATTTAATTAATACTGGTGTTTCGGAGCGAATTTGGCTCCTGTTAATGTAGCAAGCCTACGCAGTGGTGGCCTTAGGGGGTGGCGAGCAGGGCAATCGCCCCGGGCCTCGCTCTTGGAGGGGCCTCGCGCAACAACCAAGTAGAAAAAAGTTGATATTTAAAACTTTTTATTTTATCCTTGGCTATTAGTTATAACAATAAAATAAATTTAATTTATAGTACAGTATATTAATATTAATAAGTGCCTACTATTTCAATTCACATACTTTGCACAAAGGACAAGGGCCTCGCAAAGTTCTGCCGCCCAGGGCCTCGCAAAGATCTGCCGCCCAGAGCCTCGCAATGGATAAGACCGCCGCTGAGCCTACGCTTGCCTCGAAATTTAGTGAGATATTACAAAGCCTCATCAGTTGTGATAAACTATAGCCACTTAATTTTCTTCAGCACGTGATAGAATGGTCAAGACATGCAGTATTTCTTTTGATGGATGCATTAGAAAGCTAGTGGAATACAGGTTTCTTGACAAGTTTTATTCCATTTTCTTCAGATTATAATTGATTATTGACTGATACCAAGTCTTCATCCTATTTCTGGTTGCTTTGATGGGTTCTCTATACTGGCCGTAGCCTTTATTCTCTGTAATGTCACTATTGGGAAAATACTTTTTCGACCACCATTGATTTGGTTTGATCCTTGTCTGGATGCTCTCTGCTTTCTATTTTGGAAATACATTGTCCTTTTATCCTTCAGTTCTTCTGAACTTGACTGAAGATTACACAAATTCTGAAGAGTTCTAATTATTCCAACTGTCTCATCACTTATTTTCTTATTTACTACGCTGTCCTAAACAGCTGTTCTGGACACATGCGTTGTCTAGATATTTTACTATTCAAATATCACCTACATAATTACGCAAATCGTTTTCATTACTCTACAATGTTCACTTAAAAGTGTTCACTTTGATGGTTTGTACACCTGTAATGGTTGATTCATCTATTTATTGCATTTACACGTAAAGATAAATGGAAAGAAATTCAGAACGAGAGACAATCTGTACAATAATATATTCACAGAGACAAACATTGAAGGTTGTTGGCATACAATTACAAGAACGTTTTTATCATGGTCAACTGTATGTAGGATGCTGTAGGGTAGGAACTGCTAACAATCTTTCTTCCAGTTCGGAGAAACACGCAACGTTGTATATAAACAAGTATTATATCTTATAAATTTAATTTTCAAATTCATCATTCTTTGATAGATGTTTTGTAAATTTCTTGCATTACAGATTTATGTTACTTACTGAATAATTTCCTTAAAAAATATTAATCTAAACATTCTGTTTCCTGTCCCAAAAGGAAAAGAATATCTGTTAAATTTGCACTCTTCTCTGCTTTACAAAGTACCGTACTTTCACGGTAATTTATACCATGGCAACGCCAAGCTTATCTGATATATTTACATATTGTATATTGTATACTGAAATTTCTAATAATAAAATCTATCTACTGCGAAAAGCTCCATATAATAAAATATAAGTCCCACTGAATTTCCATAGATTTTTTTTTACAATTTCATTTTCCTACAGTGAAGGGCACTATTTCTCTTGTCATGGGCCAACTCTTCAATTAGTCATTGAGTTCATCAGCAATTGTGAAACCACAACAGAGGGATCATGACAGAGGGGTTTTTTCTAACTCTTTCCGCTTTAGGGCACTAAGAGGGCCTGTTCTAGCAAACCCATTATGGGTTCGGCCAGGCCCACAATGAAGTGGCCGGGTGGCGGTGGACGAAAACCGCCATACCCAGATAGAAACACAACCCAAAAAATCCCTGGGTATTTTTTGACCGCGACTGAATTCGATCCAGGGTCCTCTAGAGTAGTAGGCTGCCACCTTATCGCTCGGCCATCCAGCCATCTCATGATATAGGTTAGTAAATGAGATCGTCCCTTCTCAGGGAATGGTTGCAATGCTTGGATGCTAATATTATATATTTTATATACATTTACTATTTCTAATTTTGTTCTTTGAGTAATGATATAATTTTTTATAATAAGTTAAATTAACTTATTACAAAAAATCAATTATATTCTACATATTATTCGCTATTGAAATGAATTTTTTAAAAAAATTATGTTAAAATTCATACAGAAAGAAATATTCTTCATTCTCTTGGAGTCCATTATTGCATATTAAATTTTAAATATCTGCTGGACCCATACCTGCAATGATTAACCCCTTCTTGTCCACTTTTTTTAATACCTTTAATTAAACATAAAAAATACTTAAAACTGAAAAAAAAACGGAAGAAATAGGTTTATTTTGAAGAAAAAGCTTCAAATTTTATTTTCCTTTGTTTCGTCTTTCTGTAAAATATAACACCGATGAGTCATTGTTTATACAGCTGGGTGACCTTGAACACAGCTGCAGTTAGATTTCCCGGGACATTCTCATACATGTCTCGGGAGGACAAGGGTTTAAAGTAGCGTGAACACTAGTTGGCTGTATATTTTAAAATATTTTTTAAAAATTAAAATTTTAATTGCAATTTTCGACTCCCCTAATCAATTAAATTTATATATAAAAAAATCTATTAATTAAAAAAATTAAAAGAACTATTTCAGGTGGTTTTTGACATCAGAAAGTAGCTTTAAATAACTTTACCGAAGTAAAATTCGTGCACTACAACTTTAGAACGATTAATTAAATTTGATAAAAAAAAAACTCCCATTAAAAAACAATTAAAAGCAATAAAGCGTAAATCGCGCGTCATTAAAGGTTGATTAAAATAGCGATAAAATTTTTTCGCGCGGGCAAAAAATTTTCAAAAAATTTGGGAACCTAAAAAACATTCCAAAAATTCAAAAAAAAAAATTTTCGGGGGACCTTCACGCCCGGATTTTTGTAACGCTATGGGACGGGAATTGGATTTTAAGTGACTACTTGTTAATTGTAATAATCTAATCAGCTGCCCCCAAATCAAACAAATAATTAAATTATTTTGGAAAGTTTTTAGCAATTAATTTCGTTTTCTTTATAGTAAAAAATTAGAAATATAACTTTAGATTAACATATAATACCTTTAATTTAAATTCCAGCGATAGATCGCTNTAAGCTGTTCAATGCACTTTATAATATTAAAATTAAAAATAATATTTTCAAAACTATACATACCGAAAAAGCGAAACAGCAGGCGAAAATTCCATAGAGAATACACAGGATTGACAAAAGTATAACTAAAAATAAACTGCCGTGCTTAACTATTTCAATAGTATCTATAAACAGATAGAAGTAATAAATGAAACATGTTCCAAATGTGAGAAAAATATGCACTAAACAAAGTAAGCAATTTCCTCTATTGCTTATTTGTGATATTATTCTCCACAATTGATCGTGGCGTGCCAAGATTAGTTTAAATTTCCTTCGTATATTTGAATCGTTTCGTCGAAGTGATGTTAATTCTATGGATAATATTTCAAATTCTTTGTAACAAGCGTACCCAAGTGTTGCTCCCAAAATAAGTACGAAAACGATTATTTGAATCATGACATTAGTGCATAATTGAAAAACTACAGAGCAAAACAATTCTTCGTTTCTGTAAGTTTTATATTTGTGCCACGATGGAATTAGAAATTTTATGTTAAATATCGTTATAAAACACTGGAATATTATTACCAATACAATTATCAGCAAAGACATGTAGTTAATTGCTTCGTGTATTGCTTGAGTTTGGAAAATGGCATGTTTCAGTTTGAGATGAAAACAAATTTTGTTGTGTTTAATAAATGAGAATATATAAGCAGAACAGAATGCTGCGAAAAAATACACCATTTTAACTAAAGTAATTCCACTTTTTGTTAAAGCATAAGGACCGGCACAAGGAGCGATTGTACTTAAATAAGGAATTGCTTGCCATAATTTTATAACAAAATATATCCATAATAAAGTTTCTACGATTTGAATGTACAACTTCTTCAACACATTTTGTATATAAGTGGGTTTTTCAGGTCGACAATTACAAGGAATGTGAAACTCTAAACCAAAGATTAAAGCAAGATTGAAAAAAGGTTTAGATAAAGTGTTCAAACAAATTTCCTTCTGATGTATACAAGACATCTTCAGAGTATCTCGAACAGATTGTTTCTGCGCATTTTGTTACGTGTTTTTAATTTAATCACTTCTAAATATGCGAAAATTAAAGCACTTTAAATTATTACAGCAACATTATTATGTAAAGAATTCATGTTTAGACAGAAATATTTTAACTATCGACATGCAATTTAATCACTTAAGGAGAAACATGTTAATTATTTAATGTATTTATTACTTGCTTTCTAATATAAAAACCTTTAATGGGATTAAATTTTATTAAAATGCCTACAAAATATTTGTGGTTGCTGCAATTTTTCTATTAGAAATATTATTAGTGTATAATGATAGTGATATTGTATAACTTGCATTTTCATTACATTACATAAAACTTATTAGGAATAATACACTTACCTATATCATTTAATTTTTCTTATAATTTGCTACGGAATCATATTTAAATACAAAAATTAATAAAGAAAAATACGAAAATAACAGAAAAATTATAAATAGAAAAGAAAAGCAAAATCAGATTCAAAAAATAGAAACAAAAATCCTTAAATAAACATTAATATAAATTATTAAAATATATTCATAAAACATGGAATTATAAACTAAGGCATAAATTAGGAGTTGATGGAAAACTTTTTGACTATAAATTTCCATTTTGATGGTAAATCTTTTGCGTTCTTTGCATTTATACAGTAGACCCCCTATAACGCGGGTTCCTATAACGGAAATTAATATAACGGGGCGAAAAATTTGCGACAATAATCGTATAAAGACGCTGAAAGAGACGCGTAAAACGCGGTAAAACGTCATCGTCAACTCGTAATCTCGGACAAGCAGCCGAACTACTTTCCGCCGTCCAGCGCCACGCTACGGAGAGTATAGGTGTTTAAATTGAGTTTACTATCGTCTGTATAGTATTATATATAAATTAGATTCCGTACATATAATTATATATTAATTATATATAAATTAGGTACTGTATATATAATTATATATTAACTTAATTTATTGTAACTTTATTATAATTATATATATACTTTCCGCCGTCCAGCGCCACGCTACGGAGAGTATAGGTGTTTAAATTGAGTTTACTATCGTCTGTATAGTATTATATATAAATTAGATTCCGTACATATAATTATATATTAATTATATATAAATTAGGTACTGTATATATAATTATATATTAACTTAATTTATTGTAACTTTATTATAATTATATATATACTTTCCGCCGTCCAGCGCCACGCTACGGAGAGTTTAGGCGAG
>NW_019385000.1:83181-156297 GCF_000671375.1 Centruroides sculpturatus | reverse complement strand
GCCAATTCAATATAAAGGAAAAAAAAATATTATATGGAATTCAACGAAAATGAAAATTTGCTTGATAATTCAACTACGCTTGTTGGAGAACAATAAAAACACTACACTCAACAAGCCACTAATAAAACTCAACTGCCTAACCTATAACCAAAGTCTCCTTTTAATTTGTTTTTTAAAAAAAGCGCTTGACAAACTTGCCCCGCATGCCGAAGTTGCCCCGATCTCCACTAATTGATTTAGAGTAGAACTGATTTGTATTAAATCTTATTTACAATAACTTTTCCTAATTGGGTTACCGATAAATTAACTTTGGCTATTAACGTTTAAAAGAATGGGATAATTACAGCAAAATTGCCGCAAAAAAAGAATATCATCCCGATTCTGTATCGTACCGTTATACTTTGTGGTAAATCTGGTTAAAATATATGCTCTCCATATCAAACTGGTAATGGCTTGCCCCTGCACATCATACTTTTCCTTTAACAATATGGTCGTGCCAATCATCTATTTAACTTTTTCGATAGAAAATTTTTTAATTTTTATAACGTAACTTTCCTTGCAAACTGGGAGATTTTGTATAATTCATCAGGGCCTACCACCCCTTATGTCTCTATATCTGAACCGGCATTCATTTGTCTAACTCCGTTTCTGAGATTAAGGACTGACTGACTGACTAGGACTGACAGTAGAAATTTATAAGTTCACAATTTTTTCAAATCGCAGCCCAATTAATAGTTGAAAATCTTTCTTCACATACGACTCATAAACTAAATCATCGTGTTTAATCCAAAAGTATTGAGCAGTATAAAATGACAATGTAGATTATTTCATGAAGCGTTACAGAACGCTTTGTTACTTTCTAATAATTCATTCTTAAATTGTTCGTTATATTTCTTTCAATTTTTTCCAAATGATTAGAAAACTTTGTTCTGTTAACAAAAGTATCTTCACATGTTTTTGTTGGGTAAGAGACTTCTCTCAATTTTAGCAGTGCGGAGAAGACAGAATGCAACGATTTGGCCAGCTGTAAGATTTCAAATATTCTTATTATTTGCAATTTATTAAAATACAAATCAAAGCACCCGAAATTTTTTGAAAACAATTATGAAGATGCTATAACTAATTTAAAATTTTACAGCTAACATACGGCTTAAACCTTTCTTCTTTGGACTAATTCACATATTTAATTAATAGAAAATTAACCTGTATTAATCCTGAAAAGTAATCCAGCATTAAAGTTATGATAGATTACTTCTCTATTGTTTAAAATATACCTAAATACTCACCCTAAATGGAAATCTCTTAGTGACGACGAAACAACCTGCTATTGAAAGTCTCAATCCCACATTTCCAAATCTCTTCATAAAGTTCAGAGTCTAGTGTGTATAAAAACAATTGAATGAATACTTTGAACAAAACGACTTCTGTGGAGCGTAGTTTGTCACTTTATGATTATTTATACAAAAATATAAAAGATAATATAAATTTATTTACTAATTTTATAAAAAGTAAAGAGTGATTAAAGCCCTTGCTGGGAAACGACATGCTGTTACCTACATTCGACGTAAAGTACGAAACTTCCTGAATCCAAAAAAGTAAAAAAAGGCAAAAATTATTTCGTGGATATATATGTTTGTGTAGGTATGTTGGTATCAACTACATTTAACTTCTCAAAATGAAGTAAAGATTAAGAAATGTAATTTGGCATGACGGCTTTTATATAAGTAGTATTGATGTTATTAAATTTTGGTGGTGGAAGGTCTAGAAAGTAGAGAGATAGAAAGAATCGTGTATCTCGAGACGGGTAAGACTTGAAGAAGATTTTATTTGTTATTTACTTTTACACTATTTTGTAAAATTCAACCCTACCCTCAATATTATACGTTTTGTTTTTTTATAGTAATTAAAAGATATAAAATATATTTATAAGAAAATCTGATAACAGATAGATCCACATACAATTTTATTTTTTACTAAATAATATAAAAGATTTTTTTATAAAACTCATAACAGTCGGAAAATTTACGCAACTCACGTTTCTGGAGTTTTTTTTATCTATATTATGTAGTGTCGTAAATTACCATATAATTGTCTTATGCCATATAATTTCCAGATCCACTTGTGGCGCCATCCCTTATAACATTTTATTTAAAAATACTTTTTAAATTATAAATTATTACTTATAGGCATAATGCTTATTACTAGAGTAGTAGTCAGTTTTAAAGAAATTATAAAGCTAAAATAAGTAAAGTTTTCTACTCGATTTTGTTTGATAAATGTCAAATACCCCTTCTACATCATCTTTTGTTGTTTTCCAATTCATCTTCCAGTTGATAAATATCAAAATATGTCCCATGTGTGAAAATAAATCTGACAACTTTTCGAAAATTTTGATCTATTTTACAGAAACGTACATTTTTACATAAATTAAACTCAAATAAAATATTTGCGCAAATTAAATTAGTTTGTAAATGATCGAGGAAGGTGATTTTTTATAGAGTGATATGAATTCGTTTTCACTTATAAAAAATGTCCTTTACGTTGGGTTTAGAAATGGCCAAGATGTGTTGCAATATACAAGAAACATATTCAATATTGTCCAAAATAATCGTTTTGTGCATTAATACATATATCTAATAGTTTCTTCGTGTAAAATTGTAGGAGTACCGAATTCAATATGTGAAAGAAAAGTAGGAAAAAGACCTTTTGTTGCACGTTAGGGAATACGTTAGGGTTACTCATTCTAATTGTTTTAAACACAGAAACCGAACATTATATGACCAACCGTATAGCGTAGTGGCATACGGCTCGGGGTGATTCTGAATACAATCTCGACGTCTCATATCTGGAGGTTAATTTTTAGGGGTAAGTTTCCAAATATGTCTGGCCCCATCTTTCACCACCTTGCGTAAGCCTGACCAAACCCATACTCTCCTTGCTAAAAGAAAGCCTCAGTGCCAAAAGAGCAGAGAGACAAAAACAAATAAATTAAGAAACTGTTGAAGTAAGCATATTGAAGCTCAGAATCTTTAAGTTCAAAAATATTTTAAATATATACAAGATAATAGAATCTGCAATAACATAATGATATACAAAATACATGAATGTACGGTATACTTATACATTTGCCCGAGATNGGGTAAGACTTGATGAAGATTTTATTTGTTATTTACTTTTACACTATTTTGTAAAACTTATCCCTACCCTCAATATTATACGTTTTGTTTTTTATAGTAATTAAAAGATATAAAATATATTTATAAGAAAATCTGATAACAGATGGGGCCACACACAATTTTATTTTTTACTAAATAATATAGAAGATATTCTGGTAAAACTTATAACAGTGGGATACAGAAGCAGTATATTTTTTTAATCACTTTAACTAAGATTAAATCCTGACTGCGTGACTGGATGAAATACAACACTGTATAAAGAAATAAAACCACAGTAAATATGAAAATGGTATACCAGAGATGACAACAGTTTTTATGGAATTACAAGAGCATTATCGAAATTACCTAATATCGAAATTATACTCTCTACTGAGTAAAGAGTATGCCAGAGAATTTCGAGATCCACTTTACAATTTAGCATGAGGAAACAGAACAAACAAAAGTCGAATCAAAAACAATTTTAAGAATGACAATTCGTTAGAGAAGTTAATCATTTTATTTGTGTTTTAAACACAGAAATCGAACATTATATGACTAAGCGGATAGCGTAGCGGCATACAGCTCGGGGTGATCCAGAATACAATCTCGACGTTTCTAATCTGGACGTAAATTTTCAGGGATAATTGTCCACATATGTCTGGCCCAATCCTTCACCACCCTGCGTAAGCCTGACCAAACCCATACTCCTTGCTAAAAGACAGTCTCAGTGCCATAAGAGCAGAAAGACAAAAAATACATAAAGAAACTGTTGAAGTAAGCAAATTGAAGCTCAGAATCTTTCCGTTCAAAAAATATTTTAAAAATATTTTAAATATGCACAAGATAACACAATCTGCAATAACATAATGATCTACAAAATACAAGAATGTACGGTGTATTTATACATTTGCCCAAGAAAACCATTGTTTATCATTTTTATCCGTTCTGAATTTTCAGTTTCAGTTATGATAATATTCTATTATTATGATCGAAATGAAAAAAAAATCCGGTTAAAAGTTATACAAAGTAATTTTAAAAATTCTAACACTAATTCTAACTGAAATTTAAATGAAATACCTTTAACTTGAATTCCAGAGGTAGATTGATAGCAGCAGTTAGACGAATATCTTGAAATGAATTTTCCATCTGCCATAAAAATACAAATATTTTATTTAAAATACACAAAGATTACAAAAATGTTTTCAACCTCAAACCTTTACGTACAGAAAAAGCAAAACAACAAGCAAAAAGTCCGAAGAGAATACAAACTATAGATAAGAATATGACGACACATAAAGCGAAATATTTGATTGTTTCTTTGGTGTCAATAAACAGGTAGAAGTAGTAAGAGAAACTTGTCCCAAAAGTAAGACCAACATACATAGCAACAAATAAGCAATTTATTCTTTTATTCACTTGTGATATAATTATCCATAATCGATGATGACGTGACATGATTACTTCCATCTTCCATTGTAAATTTGAATGGCATCGTCGAAGTGAAGACAGTTCTTCGGACAAGTATTCAAATTCTTTAAAGCAAGCATACCCNATAATTATATATTAATTATATATAAATTAGGTACTGTATATATAATTATATATTAACTTAATTTATTGTAACTTTATTATAATTATATATATACTTTCCGCCGTCCAGCGCCACGCTACGGAGAGTTTAGGTGAGTAAGTTGAGTTTACTATCGTCTGTACAGTATGTAAATTAGCTACAGTAAGTCTAATACAGCACTGTAATTTTATACATTTCTTGTGATAGAAACATTTCTTATTCAACGGCCATTAAAAGTATTTATATTAATAATGTCTCCAAAGTTCAACGAATTTTTCGCAGAAAAATAACATCAGAAATCGCGGCCGCCGTTTGGTGCGCTGCTCCGCGACGAAAACAAGCTTAAGTAATGGCGACGTCGAACGGTGCACACTCGGTACGTAATCCTACAATTTTTTGCTTATAGCAAAGTTTATACGGATTATTCCCAAAAAAATATACGTATTTTGGAAATGTTGAGTCGAATTAGTCTAGAATCGATTTATTTTATGGAAGAAAACCTTTCAAACAGCTGTAGTCCGTAAACTTCACACTACACGTGTGAAGTTTACGGGCTGAGATTGCAGCCCGACACGTGTGAAGTATTTAAGGATTCCTACAACGCGAAATTCGTATAACGAGGAACGTATCTACGCGTTATAGGGGGTCTACTGTACATGCCTCTTCCAGTTTGCTTTTGTAAACTTTTATTTTTTCAGCGGTCATTGCTAATGTTGATGAGCGCAAGAGTTTGACAATATACGAATAACCCCATTTTACTGTCGAGCTTTGATTCTGCACCAGGGAAAGTACTGTTGTGTTGGAACCTTTTCTGACTATTTAATTGTGTTCTTACTTTCAAATTTCTAGTTGTAACGTCGATATAGTTTTTCTTAATTTTTAGTTGTCCGTTTTCGTATGTTATCTTGTACACCTATGCTTTTTCTTCCTTTCTTTTTATTGTTATCTTTGTCATTCCTAAAAATTGTATATGGGTTCGGAGCTGTTTTCAAAATCACTCTTATCTCCTTACAGTTCGCAATTTCTTTCATAATGCCTTTCGTGTTCCTGTTATATGTAAACTTTGTGACTTTACTGGAATTATGTTTTCAACCTATGATGTTCCCATCTCAGAGATGAGCACAGCAAAGATACTGTTATCGTGTTTTTTTTTGTTCCTAGGGATTCTGCTACTTTTATAATTCTGTCGATCTTCCTTTTTCTGTCCACAACGCTGCAGCAATATATATGATATGATATGTTTAGAAGTGTTAGAAGGCCGAACCTCACGGCATAGCCTTTGAAAGGAAGGATGAAGAACCCTTCATCCTTCCTTGAGGAAGTGAGAAGAGGAAGTGAGAAGAGAGAAGAAAAGTAAGGAATGATAGGAAACTGTGAAGTGGGAACCATGGCACCGTCGCGTTCCATTTATTCAGTACACTTTAGTTACAACACATGGGGCATAGACCACAGATAACAGTATGGTGAAAGTATATACAGAAAATAAGCACGCACATGATACTGCCTCTAGGGAGACAGGGAACACGACCAATTGACAGATATGCACGTTGGCAACCGACACAAGCTACTGAAAATACCAAACCGAAATGTACTGGAATAGAAAAGTACAAAGCTACACACAAGGAAAAACAACAATAATAAAATAAAACAAATAACTAAAAATAAACACGAAAAGTCCCGACAGCCAACTCGGCAAGGTTACAATGGGGAGCAACAACGTAAAGAACCCCAGATGGCCAACTCGCCCATAATACACGGGAATACAACACAACACAATTGTCCCCAAATATAGAAAGGCCCTTCTGATTAGAGCTCGGAATGTTCCCAGCTAATAACGGTACTGATTATTCGTGTGCGAGGAGATGTAAAACGGGCAGTGCGTTGGTTTGATGCACACGCTGGTGGCTAAAAGCCCTTTTTTGAACTGAATGTTAATTTCTAAAAAATGTATCATTAAGGAACTTTTCTGTACCATTCTCAATTTTAGGACGTCGTTGTTATTATTAATCTCTTCAATGAATTCATTAATTTTTCGGTTGTTCTTCCATAATATAAGGACATCGCCTACATATCTCTTAAAATATAGAATATCTCTTCTGAAACCACCAAATACACTTTCCTCAAGCTTTCTAACCACCATGTGACATACTATTCCTGATATCGGACTTCCCATTGAAACTCCACTTTTTTACCTGTATCCGTTAAAGCTAAAGCAAGACTCGTAATATATCAGATTAGCCAGTTCTTCTAACTTATTGCTGTAAGGAATCACTTCGGAGATCTTACTGATCATGAATTCTAATAATGCTTCCATGCAACATCGATTTTTATGGAAGAAAGTTCTAGTAATTCAATACCGTTCCTACTTCCTCGCCAATTAACATCAGTAAAGGTTCCAACAACAACAGTGCTTTCCCAGATGTTCAGAATCAAAGCTCGACAGTAAAATGGGATGAATCGTATATTGTCAAACTCTTGCGCTCCTCAACATTAGCAATGACCGCTGATCAAATAGAAGTTTGCAAAAGCAAACTGGAAGAGGCACATGTTTATACATGCTTAAACACGTTTGTACATTATTATAATTTTAAATACGTGTATGTAGGCGGATTTGTTTTGAGTAGTAATTTTAATTTTATTAGAAAAATTTATAAGAATTTATTTTTAATATTAAGTATAGTACATCATAGTATACGTCACTAAGACCCTCTGCTGTAGTTTTTCAGATTTGCTATAATACGCGACAAGGTTAAATGAAAACGAGTGGAGGAGGAAGATAATGAGGTTAAACTCTTTATTAATTAATGATGTAGAGAGTGAACAAGCCAACATCATCGTTAATTTAAGGTTGCGTAAGAATGGAGAGAAAGCAAATCTTTTACCGAATATAAGGCATTATATGAGATCCAGGTCAAAATTGAAAAAAAAAAACATGCGAGCAGTGGTACCTAAGGAATACTATAAATACTTTTAAGTAGATTAATTTATGTTTTTCGATAGAAAACAAGTATAGCTTGCAAAAATAACGTTACTTTTTTGTACTTTACTTTCTATTAGAAGGCATTTAGAGATACAACGGAATTGGTGTTCAAATTTTTCAGCAAGGCCTCTTAATGTGCTTATTCAATGGTTTACTCTAATCGTATCTGGCAACGCGACACATGGACGATTGTCCAAAGGAATACCCTCTGCAGATTTTTTATGTGAAACTGGCACATATTCAGATGTTGCAAATGTGAAGAAACCCCGGCAAACTCCACGAATCAAGCCTGTTGGCGAGGCCTGAACCTACGATTTTTTTCAGTAGCTTCATTCACTCGGTTATTGATAGGCAGTATCTTTTGGAATAAGTTAAACTAACGCGAGTGATAAATACATCATATTTTCCTATTATTCGGTAAAAGATAAAATAGCCATAATGGAATTTTCATGTTGAAACATTCGCTTTTGTAGATTGTATGTTTCCTTTCTTTCTGTTTTAATTTCTAACCTTTTATTATGCACTTTGAAAAAGACCGACAGGCCAAAGTTTGCCTAAATTAATAAAAATAAATTACCAGAAGAAGATAAAATACTATACTATTTACATTCTAACATTCAGAATAAAGTACATGGCCCAAACCATTTGCAAATTTGATAAAATTTCAGCAACTTATAGAACATTGCATACATCCGTTTGAGGCAACCTATTATACATGTATACGTGTACTGTACATTGCAGGTTTTGATGCAATCTTGTTTAGTAAAGTTTCTTATCCTTTTGAGAGGGTTGTGTTTTGATAATGGTTTCATGTCGCATAGATCAGCCAGAGATAAACCAGTATTAACTGATATTACGCAAGATGTGATCTTGGTCTACAAGAAAAAGAAAACAAACTATGGATGCAACCAAATAGAACAAATATACCGTTTTATTTATTTATTGCATTCATTTATTAGATCTGTGTACATTTATTACTATTAACATACCTACTTTTAATGTATACAGTCATTGGTGTTAATTTATTTATATACTACCTTAATTTATTTATATACTACTTTTAATGTATATCACTACATTGGCTTTAATTTATTTTTATACTACAGAGTTCACTAATATATTTATGTACAGTGAAAGTTAAACATTAAATCTATTGCGTTGCTCGAAATAGCGCCATAAAATAGGTAAAATTAGACAAGTGTGAGAGGAAAAGAACATGCAAGAAAATAGTTTTGCCATTTTAAAACAGAAAATATATGACATAAAATACAGTTCATTACAGATTAAATGAAAAAAGCATGTTACATGTGAGAGCTACCTTCCTTCTTTTTCATATTCATTTTAACCACTTCTTACACCATTACTGGGCTTGCTAAATTAGAGTTACACAATCCTATATGTGTATTAATTAATTAAGTCATAAACTAGATGAGTCACATCGAAAAACGCGAACGATGTTTATCGATGTAGGTAGCCTGGGCGAACAGTTTGAACAGTAATATATCACAAATAAAAGATTATAAGTAATTTACTGTTGAGAAAAGAAAAAAATATGATGAAAAGAACAGATAGAAAAGAAATGTGCAATAAAAATCATCTTGAAAATGTTGATCATCTTGATAAAGACATAAAAATGTCTTTATATTTCAAAAAACAGCACCCAAAAATGTCAGAACCCCTCTTTGTTATTAAACGTCAAATATTAAGCATATTTTGATTTTATCTTATCAAAGAATTAATTATATTTTCCAACAAATAATTTATGCACATGCCGGGTTTCAGTGAGCATTTCGACACCAAAATTATTAAAATCTAACGTGCGAATTTTTTTAAACTCAGACACGAAACCGCAAGTCATTCCAGAAGCCTACGCTCGTTTACTGTTCATCCAGGCAATTAGGGGAGATCGGGGCAAGATCGGCATGTTAAGCTTTACTTAAATTTTGTGTAATAAATACTGCTGTAAACTGAAAAAAAAGCTTTGCATATTGTCTATTGGAATGTTACCTTACTATAGAACTGGTTAAAATCAGTTTGGAAATAAAAATAATTAAAATAATTACAACTTTACAAGAAGAGAGAAATTGACGAAGTTGCCCCGGGTATAGGGGCAAGATCGGCAACTTCTCTCTTTTTGTAAAGTTGTAATTATTTTAATTATTTTTATTAAAGTTGCCCCTGGTATAGGGGCAACAGTAATGGGGCAAGATAGGCACGTATATAAAATTATGTTATTAACAATGTATAAGTTGGAATTCACTATTAAAACAAAGAAATACAAATCCAACACCCATTTAATATTATTACAACGAAATGCAAGTTCAAAGACATATATACATGAATAACAAATGCAAACATGTTTTCATTTATCATCTGTTTGATTTTTATCCTTTGCTTCTAATGTGGCTTTATGTTGCCGATCTTACCCCGCTAGTCATGATTTCGAAACATTAAGTACAACCCTGAGAACAGAATGCCAAGCCACGATCTGGCCACGTGAATAAGTTGAAGTTACATCCTTCTAACAGGAAAAGTAACTTTCGTTATCATGGAATTATAACAAAACCTGCCAATTCAATATAAATGGAAAAAAAAATATTATATGGAATTCAACGAAAATGAAAATTTGCTTGATAATTCAACTACGCTTGTTGGAGAACAATAAAAACACTACACTCAACAAGCCACTAATAAAACTCAACTGCCTAACCTATAACCAAAGTCTCCTTTTAATTTGTTTTTTAAAAAAAGCGCTTGACAAACTTGCCCCGCATGCCGAAGTTGCCCCGATCTCCACTAATTGATTTAGAGTAGAACTGATTTGTATTAAATCTTATTTACAATAACTTTTCCTAATTGGGTTACCGATAAATTAACTTTGGCTATTAACGTTTAAAAGAATGGGATAATTACAGCAAAATTGCCGCAAAAAAAGAATATCATCCCGATTCTGTATCGTACCGTTATACTTTGTGGTAAATCTGGTTAAAATATATGCTCTCCATATCAAACTGGTAATGGCTTGCCCCTGCACATCATACTTTTCCTTTAACAATATGGTCGTGCCAATCATCTATTTAACTTTTTCGATAGAAAATTTTTTAATTTTTATAACGTAACTTTCCTTGCAAACTGGGAGATTTTGTATAATTCATCAGGGCCTACCACCCCTTATGTCTCTATATCTGAACCGGCATTCATTTGTCTAACTCCGTTTCTGAGATTAAGGACTGACTGACTGACTAGGACTGACAGTAGAAATTTATAAGTTCACAATTTTTTCAAATCGCAGCCCAATTAATAGTTGAAAATCTTTCTTCACATACGACTCATAAACTAAATCATCGTGTTTAATCCAAAAGTATTGAGCAGTATAAAATGACAATGTAGATTATTTCATGAAGCGTTACAGAACGCTTTGTTACTTTCTAATAATTCATTCTTAAATTGTTCGTTATATTTCTTTCAATTTTTTCCAAATGATTAGAAAACTTTGTTCTGTTAACAAAAGTATCTTCACATGTTTTTGTTGGGTAAGAGACTTCTCTCAATTTTAGCAGTGCGGAGAAGACAGAATGCAACGATTTGGCCAGCTGTAAGATTTCAAATATTCTTATTATTTGCAATTTATTAAAATACAAATCAAAGCACCCGAAATTTTTTGAAAACAATTATGAAGATGCTATAACTAATTTAAAATTTTACAGCTAACATACGGCTTAAACCTTTCTTCTTTGGACTAACTCACATATTTAATTAATAGAAAATTAACCTGTATTAAACCTGAAAAGTAATCCAGCATTAAAGTTATGATAGATTACTTCTCTATTGTTTAAAATATACCTAAATACTCACCCTAAATGGAAATCTCTTAGTGACGACGAAACAACCTGCTATTGAAAGTCTCAATCCCACATTTCCAAATCTCTTCATAAAGTTCAGAGTCTAGTGTATATAAAAACAATTGAATGAATACTTTGAACAAAACGACTTCTGTGGAGCGTAGTTTGTCACTTTATGATTATTTATACAAAAATATAAAAGATAATATAAATTTATTTACTAATCTTATAAAAAGTAAAGAGTGATTAAAGCCCTTGCTGGGAAACGACATGCTGTTACCTACATTTCCCGTAAAGTACGAAACTTCCTGAATCCAAAAAAGTAAAAAAAAAGTAAAAATTATTTTGTGGATATATGTTTGTGTAGGTATGTTGGTATCAACTATATTTAACTTCTCAAAATGAAGTAAAGATTAAGAAATGTAATTTGGCATGACGGCTTTTATATAAGTAGTATTGATGTTATTAAATTTTGGTGGTGGAAGGTCTAGAAAGTAGAGAGATAGAGGGAATCGTCTATCTCGAGACCGAAAAGACTTGATGAAGATTTTATTTGTTATTTACTTTTACACTATTTTGTAAAACTTATCCCTACCCTCAATATTATACGTTTTGTTTTTTATAGTAATTAAAAGATATAAAATATATTTATAAGAAAATCTGATAACAGATGGGGCCACACACAATTTTATTTTTTACTAAATAATATAGAAGATATTCTGGTAAAACTTATAACAGTGGGATACAGAAGCAGTATATTTTTTTAATCACTTTAACTAAGATTAAATCCTGACTGCGTGACTGGATGAAATACAACACTGTATAAAGAAATAAAACCACAGTAAATATGAAAATGGTATACCAGAGATGACAACAGTTTTTATGGAATTACAAGAGCATTATCGAAATTACCTAATATCGAAATTATACTCTCTACTGAGTAAAGAGTATGCCAGAGAATTTCGAGATCCACTTTACAATTTAGCATGAGGAAACAGAACAAACAAAAGTCGAATCAAAAACAATTTTAAGAATGACAATTCGTTAGAGAAGTTAATCATTTTATTTGTGTTTTAAACACAGAAATCGAACATTATATGACTAAGCGGATAGCGTAGCGGCATACAGCTCGGGGTGATCCAGAATACAATCTCGACGTTTCTAATCTGGACGTAAATTTTCAGGGATAATTGTCCACATATGTCTGGCCCAATCCTTCACCACCCTGCGTAAGCCTGACCAAACCCATACTCCTTGCTAAAAGACAGTCTCAGTGCCATAAGAGCAGAAAGACAAAAAATACATAAAGAAACTGTTGAAGTAAGCAAATTGAAGCTCAGAATCTTTCCGTTCAAAAAATATTTTAAAAATATTTTAAATATGCACAAGATAACACAATCTGCAATAACATAATGATCTACAAAATACAAGAATGTACGGTGTATTTATACATTTGCCCAAGAAAACCATTGTTTATCATTTTTATCCGTTCTGAATTTTCAGTTTCAGTTATGATAATATTCTATTATTATGATCGAAATGAAAAAAAAATCCGGTTAAAAGTTATACAAAGTAATTTTAAAAATTCTAACACTAATTGTAACTGAAATTTAAATAAAATACCTTTAACATGAATTCCAGAGGTAGATTGATAGCAGCAGTTAGACGAATATCTTGAAATGAATTCTCCATCTGCCATAAAAATACAAATATTTTATTCAAAATATACGAAGATTACAAAAAAGTTTTCAACCTCAAACCTTTACGTACAGAAAATGCAAAACAACAAGCAAAAAGTCCGAAGAAAATACAAACTATAGATAAGAATATGACGACACATAAAGCGAAGTATTTGATTGTTTCTTTGGTCTCTATGTACAGGTAAAAGTAGTAAAAGAAACTTGTCCCAAAAGTAAGACAAACATACATAGCAACAAATAAGCAATTTATTCTGTTATTCACTTGTGATATAATTATCCATAATCGATGATGACGTGACATGATTACTTCCATCTTCCATTGTAAATTTGAATGGCATCGTCGAAGTGAAGACAGTTCTTCGGACAAGTATTCAAATTCTTTAAAGCAAGCATACCCAATTACTGCTCCGATTAATAGAGTAAAAATAACTATTTGAACCAAGATATTACTGCACACTTGAAACATTACAGTGCAAAAGATTTCTTCGTGTTTGTAATTTTTATGTTTCAGCCAAACTGGGAGTAAAACTATTATATTGAAAATTGCAATAAACAATTGCATATTTACAACAAATTGACACATCAGCAGATGCATATATTTAATTGCTTTGTATATCGTATTAGATTGAAAAATCGGATGTTTTAGTTTCAGATGAATAGAAATTTTGTTATGTTTAACAAATGTAAACATCGAAGCGCAAGAGAATGCTGCCCACGTATATACAATTTTAAGTAATGTACCACTATTCGTTAAAGCATATGGACCGACACAAAGAGCGATTGTACTTAAACCAGGGATCGCCTGCCATAATTTTATAACAAAATATATCCATAATAAAGTTTCTACGATTTGAATGTACAACTTCTTCAACACATTTTGTATATAAGTAGGTTTTTCGGGTTGACAATTACAAGGAATGTGTAATTCCAAACCACAAATTAAAGCAAGTTTGAAGAAAGGCTTCAATAAAGTGTTTAAACAAATTTCTTTCTGATGTATAGAAGACATCTTCATAGTATCACAAACAACTTGTTACTATGAGCTGTGAAGTATGACAAGTGTATCTTAATAATCTCTTGTTGATATGCGAACTTATATTAAGAAATTTAAATTAAAGTATCAAAAGCATTATGTAAAGAATTTAGTATATTTACAGAGGAAAATACTAATTACTCATATGCAATTCAATTAACTAAGAACAATAAAAAATAAATTCTAGTGTTTAAACAAGTTTCTTTCTGCTCTATAATAATAATAATGTTGTGTAATTACTTCCTGACGTCTTCATAGTTTCATAAATAGATTTTTCATAACAGTTGCCGAATATGTCAGATTAGTTGTAAAATCTCTTATGAATATGCAATTTTTAAACGACTTCACGATTCTAATCTATTATAAGATACCATACGTTTATGGAGGCGAATACTAAACATCGTTATACAGTTTAATCAGTTGATCAGTTTAAAACGTTTATTGATTTGCATATCTATTGCAGATTTTTGCACATAAGTACGTTTTAAAATACGTCCTAGAACACTGCGGATGTAAGAAATACGAAATAATGAAGTGATACGGGAGGATTGTCTATAGGAAAATACCCCGTATTTAAATTTTAATCACGTGAAGAAAGCCTGGAAATGTCCATGTAGCCATTTCAATGGAGAGGTGCGAATGAGCAATCACTTACTGGTACCTCATGGTCACCAGTGGGGTATCTACAATTGAACTTTACTAAAAGGAAGTATGATGTAATTTTCAGAAATATATTATATTTTTAACCACGAAGTACGTACCAGTTATCATCTAAAAGTTCACTCGGAAGGCATCCACCATCGACAGATCGTCTAGTTGTAACTTTGCTGTATCCAAATAGACTAATCTGTAGAAGGTCATTTATAAGGATACCATCTGCATTCAATTTTATCTATTAAAACACTTTAAGCAAACTAATAATTTACAAGAAATTCAAATTAAGATGCAAATATGTACAAAATTTTCTAAAATATGCATATTTATAATTTTTATAGAAAAATATGCTATTTATGGAAAATTATTCGCACAATTGCTTCTCAAGTGATCTACTTTATACATATTTTCTCGATTAAAATATTTAATTAATGTTCCCTACTGCACGCAAGAAGTGGAACTTCAAGCAATATGCGATAAATATTCATTTTATTAATGCAATCAAATTATGGCAAAATAATTAAAATTTTTATGCGCATCTGTTTTACATGTTATACATTTAATAAATAAAAATGTACATCCTTCTAAATATCACTTATGATAGCTGTTATTTCGTTATGAATTTGTGTCTCTTTAATCCGAGAAATTCAATTCGGTAGACTATCAATACAGCTTTCAGGTTAGATACTTCTTTTATTGTTTTGACATATGCATTTCGGACTTATATAAATGTTAAATCCCTCTTTAGTGCAATACTATGGTTCTGTCTTCTAAAACCACGGTGTATAACGAGTAACATTGGAAAGATTTTAAAATACAGCCATTAAAAACACTTCAAATATATTTCCCAACATTAACACGGTAAACTTTTAACATGTGCTCATAAAATCTTATATAAGTACAACTTTTCAAGAATGTGTATGTTCTACAATATAATATCGCAGTCACTGCAATTATAATTTTTTTACAGATTAATTATACATAGTGTAGTAATATTAAAACATTTTTAAGAGAATACATACACACTTTTACAATATATTTTCCTTATTATTTTTTGTTACAACACTATGATAAATGCATTACAATCTTGTAATTGTATATCATTACAATTCTAATAAACAAATCCTTGTAAATATAATGATTGTAATGTATTTATCATAGTGTTGTGACAAAAAATAATAAGTGAAATATATTGTAAAAGTGTGTATGTATTGTCTTAAAAATGTTTTAATATTAACTAATTTTATTATCACGTATATTTTTACCTTATAATTGTTCATTTGCGTATACAAGTACTTTTCGTGTAAATGTAAATTAACACTTTTCTCAATTTCCCATGAATTATTTTGTAAATTTTCTCCCACTTCTTTAACATTAAACATCCCTTGTTGTTGGAAACGTTCAATAAATTATTTTTCAAGATTTCGCAATTTATGGATAGTTATGGTTCAAGAACGAAAGGTATCGGGTAAATGATGTAACATAACTATTATTATTTAACTCAGCATTCGAATGGGTATATAGATCATTACTTCTTCAACATTGCTTTCCTTGGGAAATTACAATAATCTTGCATGAGCAGATAATTTCTCATTTCGCGAATGGTATTATATGAATAGACCCTCGTAGAATATACAAAGTACGCGACCGGCAAACTTTGGGACTCATAACTAAAAATTGTCTTTAACTTGGTGTTAAAACATACGTGAGACTTAACACGAAACTCTCTGTAAAACAATATTTTATTACAAACCATAATCTTAAACTATTTTACAGATATAGTTACAGATATAATACACGAAACTGCTTTTTCGTGTATCTCACCAAATTTTGATTACTCGGTTATATTTTACAACATAATTTTTTGTGTGTATTATGTCTTCAGAGACACATTATACGTTTAGTCTTATCAATAATCTCTCTGTTTTTAAGACTGTCCCCAGTGTAAAAAGAATCGTGACAGAATATGTATTGGGTTCGTATAATAATTTGATTTATTGTATTATAGTAAAGAAAAATAAATAAAATTAATATTAGTGCCCTTTTTAGATCTCGATGGTAAAGTGTTTCAAAGAGTAAAATAAATTTTTTAAACAATTATTTACCTACAGATACATATCTTTTTACATTGTGTAGGGGAACCTATTCCCTCTGGAATCATAAAACTTTGCTTTTTTTCACATCCTACGTTTCATGAGTTTCTATGATGGATATACTAAACTATGTGTATATTTGACAAGACCTGAAGACAAACAAACATGAAAAAAACTCTAAGAAACATGATTTCTTAGAGTTTGAAACAAACAGTGTTTGACTGGCGTAACGCGCCATTAGAGAAATTACTAAATTCGAAAATTACTGAATAATTCACTTTTCGAGTAAAGAGAAAAAAACATGAAATGATGTTTACATTTATTTTCTTAATTTCTTTTTACAAGGAGTGTAATGTTTATTACTGTATAAAACATTTATGCTTTGTGAAAAAATGTAAGAGATTTTACAAAGTGGCCACAAGAAAAGTTATTATATCTAAAGAAATCTGTAACTATAATCAATAAACAGAGTACCCCCAAAATATGTAACGGGATTAGAATAAAAACTCAATAACATCGCAATTTTCGCTTTGCAAGAGTTACACCTTTTAAATATTTACTGATTCAGCTATTACTAATATAAGAAATGTGCCGCATTTTTTCAAAATTAGAAGGACATGAACAGTGTTCAACAACTCACCACAACTGCAATTTAACATTTTTTACCAGGTTGATCTTCATTATTTATTGTGCTTTTTTTGTTTGTGTATTTTTGAACACAAAGCAAAGCACAATAAATAGCGAAAGTTTTTGTACTAAATTTTCGTTTTGCAAAATGATCTTTTGCATTATTTCTGAAAACAAATTTTTGTGTCATTACGCTTATTCGTTATATTTATATTATGCTCTGAATGAGGAAACATTATTATGGCCATCCTGCATAGAAAAATGTTTTCACGTGCAATTTAAATGCATTAACACTTTTTCATATACCACCGGTACAGTGCAATTAAATTTCTACCTAATTCTTGTTGTTATTAGTTAGTAAGTTTCGATGTCCATACCTAAGAATAGTCACAATTCGTAATAATAACTTCATAAATGGTTGAATTTAATAGAAATTAATCTTATCTTTACAGAATACAACCAAAATACTACATTAGCTATTCTAATTTTCAACACTTGTAAAACAAATTATTGCAAATAAAGTGTCATACAAATCACTTATATACTATAATACTATGTCAGTTGCATTAAGATTTCCCGTAGAAATACATAAAATAATATAGAAATATACTAATAAATCTAAGCTTAATATATACGTGACATTAATACATCTGTGATTATTGAACATGCACTAAATTGGATTACTTTGTAATTCTATATTTTCACAAACTAATTATTATTCATAGAAGAAAAGATTAAGTCACACATTAGTATTACTTGAAAATCTTTCTTCGCTTATGTATTAATAATTAAATCATTGTCTTCCACACAGAATAACAGAGCAGCATTAATAACGATGTATCGCATAAGATTTTCATATCTTTTTTATGCTTAAGAACTTATTCCAGAAATCTCCTTTCTATTTCTGCCAAACGCTTTCAATCATTTTATAGCTTTGTTCTGTTAACAAAGGAAGTATCTTGACAATCTACTTTTTCGTACGACACTTCTCTCAGCTTTAGCAGTCCGGAAAATACAGAATGCAATGATTTGGCCAGCTGAAACGATTAAAATGTAATAATAATCAATATTGGTTTTTACTATTTAACCTGTGAACACTTAAAATACCGTATTTTTAAAACTCATTGTGGGTTAGGTTTGACCGACAATTGATTAGCCGACTGTAAGAAGGCGCTTAACGTATCCGGGATTAAAAATAACAGGTGTTTTCGAATCGTCCGAATTTTTACTCGAGATTTTTGAGCAGTTGCATGACACATTAGCCAAGTAATCTGCAGCCGGGGGGCTGCGGGGATTTTTTCACGATGGTAACTTATATTATGATAAACAGGCTATAATGACGATCGAATGTCCGAGTGGTAAGGTGGAAGCCTACAGCTCTGGGAACCCCGGGATCAAAAGATTTTCGGATGAGGGTTTGGCTGGATATGTCTGCCTCTATTCCTCACCACCGGGCCGCCCATTGTGGGCCTGGCCGAACCCATAATGAGCTTTCTAGACTGAGACGCTCATAGTACCCATAGGGCTGAGAGTAAAAAACCAGGCACAACATTTCTGTATATTTCTGAAAGTACTAAACTCGCAATAACTGTACATTTACAAATGGTGCAGCGAGGAAAAATTACCACATCGTGGTGCCATCATTAAAAAATCGTTTAAAATGACTATCGTGGCGCTCAGCTCTCTGGCCGTCTTAATAAAAGTTTCTAATTTATTAGATACCATACAGATTGATATCTGTATATACAAATATCTTGATATTTAATGAAATACAGGTAATTTGATTAGATCGATAAATAATTTATAATTATGAATGTTTACTTCATCGCATCACTTAGGGAGCAATGCATACAGTGTACTTGATTTGTTAAAACTTACCCTGAAATACAACCTGAAAAATAATTTGGTAATTCATATATAAGTTTGGATGAAATGAAAATAATAGCGGTATACAAATGTAAACTGATTGTAATTAAGCAGTTAAAATAAAATTCGATAAAATATCATGAGTTGATACACGTTATATTTATATAGGAAAATATTTACTTTTTCTTTCTAACATAGTAAAACAGAAAAAAAGGGTTGTAATGAGTAAACTTTTGGTTTTTCAGTTGCATTAAATTTCTCGAAATTCAAAATTCAAAACAAAAAAGAACAAAATTCTGTATATGTGGATTGTCGTGTAATTTACTTTATGCTTTTGCTAGTGAAGGTTGAGGAGGAAATACAAGGTTATATTTCCAACGGAGTCAGTCTTAATTAAAATTATATGCGTGCAATTTTTTTTTGTTCATCAAAAACTAGTACAGTAGATATTTTCCGTGTTGTACGAGTCACTTAAATACATGAGCCAATCACAGCCCGGCACGTGTGCAGTTTAGGGACTACGCTTGTTTGAAAGGTTTTCTTGCATAAAATTAATCGATTATAGACTAATTTGACTCAACATTTCTAAAACAAGTATAATTTTTTGGGAATAATTCATATAAACTATGCTATAAACAGAAAATTGTGGATTGCTTACCGAGTGTGCACCGTTCCACGACGCCATTGCTTAAGCTTGTTTTTGTCACGGAGCGGCGCATCGAACGGCCGGCTCGTGTTTTCTGATAAGTTATTTTTCTGTGAATTATTCGCTGAGCTTTGGAGACATCATTAATAAAAATATAATTTATATGGTCGTTGAATAATTAATGTTTTTTAGTAGGTCTAGTGCTCGTCTAAACTCAACGGTTCGTGCAATATCTGCTATTGGTTTATATTCGACCAATCTTATCGCGACCCGAATCGGCGATGACGTTTTACCCTATTATACGAATCTCTTTTCGCCGTGTTATAAGAACACGGTCGTAACATTTTCGCCGTGTTATACGAATCCGTATTATATGAACCCGTGTAATAGAATGGTCTATTGTATTACTGGCATTTATAGTTTTCATCTTTATCAACTTATCCCTATTCTATTATAAGCATTTGCAAGTTTCGCTTTTTTGTTTCATATCGGAGAGTTTAGTATATGTCCTTAACATACTGCTATCGTAATTTTTAAGAAATAAGTTGTACCTAAGAAAAATAAAATCANATCTCGATTCCGTATCGTACCGTTATACTTTGTGGTAAATCTGGTTAAAATATATGCTCTCCATATCAAATTGGTAATGGCTTGCCCCTGCACATCATACTTTTCCTGTAACAATATGGTCGTGCCAATCATCTATTTAACTTTTTCGATAGAAAATTTTTTAATTTTTATAACGTAACTTTCCTTGCAAACTGGGAGATTTTGTATAATTCATCAGGGCCTACCACCCCTTATGTCTCTATATCTGAACCGGCATTCATTTGTCTAACTCCGTTTCTGAGATTAAGGACTGACTGACTGACTAGGACTGACAGTAGAAATTTATAAGTTCACAATTTTTTCAAATCGCAGCCCAATTAATAGTTGAAAATCTTTCTTCACATACGACTCATAAACTAAATCATCGTGTTTAATCCAAAAATATTAAGCAGTATAAAATGACAATGTAGATTATTTCATGAAGCGTTACAGAACGCTTTGTTACGTTCTAATAATTCATTCTTAAATTGTTCATTATATTTCTTTCAAATTTTTTCAACGGTTAGAAAACTTTGTTCTGTTAACAAAAGTATCTTCACATGTTTTTATTGGTATTAGAATTGCGTAATTAATATTTTTAATCAATGACTCTACAGTAGAATTAATTATACTTTTTTTAATGTTTGTTGCACGTAAAATGCGACAGANTGTTATAAGAACACGGTCGTAACATTTTCGCCGTGTTATACGAATCCGTATTATATGAACCCGTGTAATAGAATGGTCTATTGTATTACTGGCATTTATAGTTTTCATCTTTATCAACTTATCCCTATTCTATTATAAGCATTTGCAAGTTTCGCTTTTTTGTTTCATATCGGAGAGTTTAGTATATGTCCTTAACATACTGCTATCGTAATTTTTAAGAAATAAGTTGTACCTAAGAAAAATAAAATCAAAACTATACGCCTTTATTTTGAACTTATGCCATTTAGTTAATTCGCCGCATTAATTCCGTTAAAGTATGTTTCCAATGAGGTTGTACACATTTCTTAGTTTACTGAGACCATGACCACCGTTAATTATGTGAAGTGACGAAATGATACATCTACTTGATACACTAATGCCTAAAACTGATTAATATCGATGGACGTAATAGCCGATGTTTAATTAAAGGATGTATGTTTGAATACAGGATGTTCGATATAGACGTTACATAAGATACTTAAAAACAACTTAATTCCTGCAACTGGCTCTATAATTTTGATAAATTTGTTCATAAACTGACCATAAACCTACCGCGGATAGACCTTTAAATGAAGCGAAGTTTATATTTCACTGTGACACACAAAAATTGTCTTTATATAATTTTAGAAAAACAAATATACTTATTGGCGACTTTATAATGTTTCCCAACTGACAAATTTGATGATGATCGACAGGAACCGCGTTGTTCTCCATTAGCGTTTCAATCATTGAAGATGATTGCAATTAACGTAAGCCATGTTATAAAAATGATGTATTCAATAAAATAATACGATTAAAAATCGTTCAAGTAAGCATATATAAATATTATACAGAAAGTGTAGTAAAATATTACGTTTGATTTATAAATTTCTTTCAAATACTCACCCTAAATGAAAATCTCTTAGTGATGACAAAACAACCTGCTATTGAGAGTCTAAATGCCACCTTCCCAAATCTCTTCATAAAATTCAGAATCTACAAAACAAAACTTAACATAAATACTACGAATATAATGAGCATTAAGCAATGTAGCTTATTTAAATAAAACTCATCACCTCTTTACCATTATAAATCTATTCATTTTGTGTATACAATATAGAATTTTTAGAGCTTAATTTGCTTTTATGTTTACGTAAAAAATATAAATTAATTTAAAGTTATAAAAACGGTCTGCATGTGGGTGTTAAATACAAAAAAAAAAATAACTCAAAAACTTAATGCAAACCGTAAACAGCTATCAGTGTTCATTGTTTTTATTCACTTGTCCACTTATGGGACGACACTGAACTGTAGGCAAATTCTCAACAATTACGATTACATTAACAAGCATCAATAGTGATTATCATAATTTTGGTATGTATTTCCCTTTCCCATTTGACCTTTTCATCCGATTTCTGTCTTAAAAATTATATTTTTAAGTTATTTCATTAACTATTTCTAATTATTCTCTTTATTTGTTTTACTCCCTCCTTTAGATGTCATATATACATTGATAGATTACCTTTAACTTGAATTCTAGTGGTAGATCGCAAGCAACTGTTTGATGAATATCTTGAAATGTGTTTTCCATCTGAAATAAAAATAATATTTTATTTAAAATATTAAAAAAATACAAGATGATTATTTCAACTGTAACGTACCCCCGAAAGCTAAGGCAGAGACGAAGAGCCCATAAACGATAGAAATGATCGAAAACACGATCATGAGAAATAAATTGATATAGGTAATTATTTCACTGGCGTCTATGAACAGATAGAAGTAATAGGAGAAACTCGTTCCAAAAATTACAGCAGAATGTCCTAAAACAAATAAATAGTTGAATCTATCATTCGCATGTGATATAATTCCCCATAACTGATCGTGACGTGTTATGATTTGTTGCACCTTCCATCGTAGATTCGAATCGAACCTTCGAACTGATGATAATTCTGTAGACAATTGTTCAAATTCTTTCATGCATGTAAGCACCGTTATTGTTATTATCGTAATACCAAAAAAACTTATTACGACTAGGACACTACCGGACACTTGATAGCCAATAGAGCAAAACAATTCCTCGTGTTTGTAAGTTTTATATTTGTGCCAAATTGGGAGTAAAGTATTCATATTAAGTATTCCTATATTGTATTGAAATATTATTGCAAATAGAGATGTCAACACAGATACATAGTTAATTGCTTTGTATATCGCCTGTGTTTGGAAAATGGCGTGATTTAGTTTTAAATGTAATGTGATTTTGTTACGTTTAGTAAATGTATATATCGAAGCAAGGATGAATGCCTTGAATGAATACACAATTTTAACTAAAGTAAGATCGTTTCTTGTTAAAGAATAAATACCGAGACAAGGAGCGAATGTACTTAAACCAGGAATTATCTGCCATAATTTTATAACAAAGAACAACCATAACAAAAGCTCTATAATTCCAATGTAGAGCGTTTTAAATATCTTCTTAATATAAGTGGGTTTTTCGGATTGACAGTTACAAGGAACATGAAACTCCAAACTACAAATTAAAGAAAGATTGAAGAAAGGCTTCAATAAAGTATTCAAGCAAATTTCTTTCTGATGTATAGAAGATATCTTCACAGTACTACGAACAGATTGTTACTATGGGCTGTGAAGTATGACAAGTGTATCTTATTAAGAACCTCTTGTTAATATGCAAACTTACATTAATGAATTTAATTTAAAGTAGCAAAAGCATTATGTAAAGAATTTATTATATTTACAGAGGTAAATACTAATTTTTCATATGCAATTCAATCAACTAACAACAAGCACATTAATTAATTGATATACTTATTACTTGCCTTTTAAGGTGAAAATAATTAATAGGATTGAATTTTTATAATATACTTATAAAATTTTGTAATTTCTGGAATTATTATGCTTCTAGTATAATTAGCGATTAATTTAATTGATTATAATATTGTACAACACTCATTTTCATTACATTATATAAAACCTATTATAAATAAATGCTAATTTTTAAAAAACTTTCTTTCTTCTCTATAATAATAATAAAGTTGTCTAATTTCTTTCTAACGTATCCACAGTTTCATAAATGGATTGTTCCTAACAGTTGCCGAATATGCCAGGTTTAGTTTTAAAATCTCTTATAAATATGCAATTTTTAAACAACTTCATGATTCTAATCTATTATAAGCTACCATACGTTTATAGAGGAGAATACGAAATATCGTTATACATTTTAATCAGTTGATTACAAGGATGTTTATTGATTTGCATATTTATTACAAGTTATTGCATATAAGACCGTTTTAAAAAACGTCCTGGAACACTGCGAATGTACGAAACACAAAATAGTGAAGTCTTACGGGAGGATTGTTTATGGAAAAATGCCCCGTATTGAGATTTTAATCACGTGAATAAAGTCTGGATATGTAAACGTAGCCACTCCGATGGAGAGGCGCCAATGAGCGATCACTTCCTGGTACCACATGGTCACAAATCTAGAATTGAACTTCACTTATGGAAAATAAGATTAATTTTTAGAAATATATTATATTTTTAACCATGAAATACGTGCCAGTTATCATATAAAAGTCCACTCGGGAGACATCCCCCATCGTCAAATCGTCCAGGTGTCAAGTTGCTTATCCAAATAAACTTATCTGTAGAAGGTGAAAAATATGCGATTTATGGAAAATTATTCGCATAATTGCTTCTCATGTGATCTAATTTCAATCATATTTTCTCGATAAGAATATTTAATAAATGTTCCCTACTGCAAACAAGAAGTAAAACTTCAAGCAATATGCGATAAATATTCATTTTTTTAATGCGATCGAATTATGGCAGAATAATTCAAATGTTTGTGGACATATATTTCATATTTTATACATATAATTAATAAAAATATATATAAATTAATTGGTTTTCCTTATTTCTTACTTCCCTGCTGTTATATACAACAAAGGGAGATTATTGCAATCGGAATATCGAACGTCCAAGATTATTACATTTTTGGACCTAGGACAAATCAAAACGTTGAGAAATGCATAAAACTTCGGGTGTAATTTTTGTATGTAGAGTTGTGTGTGTGTTGGAGCACGATTTTGTTCATGTTCTTTGAATCTTAATAACCCCGTATGTTTAGTCGAAAAATTTCAGAAATTTAACAGGAAGGTTTGATTATTAGTGGAATTGTTGCTATTAAATCTTAGTAATGAAGGTCGTGGGTTGGGCTAATAATGGGGTCGTGTGTATTTTCAGTATCGTCGAACTAATTGACAATTTTACTTGCTATCAGCATTTACAATTGTTATAAAACTCATCTCCATGGTCAAAATTAACCTTATTGCCATTTTATAATAGTTAAATATATAAAAAAGTTATTTAATAAAATATTATAGCAGATTTCGCCACAACCGAATATTGCCGGGGAAGTTAAGCAACACTTAGCTGAATATTTTCATCAGAGTCATGTCTACTACGTTATTTATAAAAATTTCGCTTTCAATACTTACTTGGTTGTTGGAAATATACGGTATATTAATTTCTATATAACCCTGTGTTCAGAAATATATGTAACTTAGGTTGTACCACGAAAGTGGAATCTTATGTTTTAGTTTATTTAGTGATGGCAACGCAACACTAGGACGATCTGCCTAGAGGGGTGCCTTCCGGATAGTTTTATAAGAAATTTGGCTCGTATTCAGGCATCACAAACATAGAGAAAACTTGCAAACTTCACGTGGCCAGCTGGTTCTGGGGATGCGCGAATTTACGACCGAACTCCAAGGGTTCAGGGAACGGAACCGCTTGGCCACTGGTAGGCCTGAAATCTTATGAAAAACGATTTCGTCACCCTATGGAAACTTCTAGACGTTTTTGTGTGATAGTCTTGAACTCCAGCAGATAATTCGAAATTAGTACTGTATTGCTAACGTTCTCATTAACATGTTCGACTGCCATCCACGATCTTCTACTAAAAGTTAACTCTGCGATGAATGTCATGGGTCTGTGAGAACCAGCTCAAATTTTGCTAGAAAATACGTATTTTTATTTTATTAGGAAAATTTTCATTTTCTAGGTACCTTCCTAGCTCTACCGATACTTTTGAGATTACGCTTTACTGAATGGCCACCTTGGGTCTGTGAGACCATTTTATTCAGTCTTGTAATTTTTCAAAGCCATTCATCGCAGGTTTAACAATGAAATGGTTTCGCAGCAGTTGCGTGAATCCAAAAATTGTTATTGGCGGAAACCTTTTAAAATGTGGTCTATGTAAGAAATTTATGATCCCGCTTGGCGCTTGGCCAGAAAGGTTTTAATTGTGGTGCCATGCGGATGATGCATAATTAATATAGTCAGGTGACCTGTTGTAGAACCTGAAATTACGCTACTGGCCAGCTTCGAATTGTCCGACTAAAGGCTACTGAATTTCTTATAAGGGAAACTCAGAAAGAAACAGAAGTCGTACCTCCTACTGGATTGAGGCGGTATAAGTTACCATTCAGCTCTATATAAGTACTTTGACAACGGTATACATCCGTGACAAGAAAAAAGAGAATATTATAGAATGCACTCCTAAACTCTCTGAAAATATTTTTCTGAATAATTATATTTCTTTAAATCATAATGTCTCAAAAAGTATTGGAATATATTACAAAATATGATGTATGCGCACAAATAAGTCAACCAAATTATGATAATTTTTTAGAAAGTTTCCATTAGACAATATAAAAGAGTTTGATCTTTCTAAAACAAATGATGCAAAACGTAAAGCTTTTCAATTGTTGTATTATAGTAACTAACTGACAACTGCAACAAACTAAAACTGATTGATGCTATCGATAAGTTAGGTCGTTTGATAAGAAATTTTATGTATGAATCATCTTCACTTGGTAGTGTTGTATTACTTAGTACTGTTTTCATTCTTTCCATTAGAATCATCTAAAAAAATTAGTAATTCTTACTACAACTGTTTATAAAAATGTCTTTAACTGTAAGGTTCAAGCACACATACAATAAAATGTCAAAAGCATCTTCCAATCGTTTACAAAGTTGAATTGTGTTCATGTTGATATTGATAAGCATTAACTAATTTTATTATATTTTTGACAAGACTATGTGTTGTTTATAAAATCACGGTGCCATCCCGGCTTACTAACTTAGAGAGATGAAGGAGTATATGTGAAGAGTTGCAATTTGGCATAGAGTATTAAGTGGGCAAATCATGCGCGCATAAAAAGACCAGACATGTAGGGACCGAGAACCGAGTCAAAATAAAATACAAAATGGCGACACTCTTTCTACAAACAGGCAGTAGTGCAAAATTTTGCTGGTTGGGAAGTTGGAAATGCGAACGTTGCAAAATCGAATTTTGACTAACGAATGTTTAAAGAAACGCATTTACTTGTCCCGTATTATTCCCGACATATCGCTAGTCGCCACGTCGACCGGTTGACCCCAGACAACTCGTTTCAGCATCCGAACGTTTTTGAAACTAGATGGTGCTTGTCGTTATACTTTTATATTAAAAGTAATATCTGAAATCTATATCTATATCTATAAACTATATCTATGTTGCTGACGTCTATACTTTTATATTAAAAGTAATATCTGAAATATAATTGTTTTATTTTTAACTTTGTTCATATTAAATTACACTTTCTGTAGTAGTAATAGTAGTAGTAGTATGGTTTTCAGTAAAGCCTTATTACAAAATTTCTTCTTGAAACTTTTTTAAACATTATGCACCTAACAAATNTATTAAAAGTAATATCTGAAATATAATTGTTTTATTTTTACATTTAATATATACATTTTGTTTGTGCATAATAAGAAAATAACTTCGGATGATACAATAGCCAAGATTATTTTTTGAAAAACGGAAAATTTTCGTTAGCCATCGACAAAAATTCAACTCTGGGCAACATGCAACAAAGAGAAATTTCGACATTGGATAGGTTAATTTCACTGAAAATACATCATGGACGACCTCCTGGTCGTGGCTGTGGCCGAGGCCAGCGATGTTTGAACGATTGCTCTCAAAACCTGCGATACCAAAGAAGATTGGAGAATGAGAATGACACCTGCCTTGAGCGTCAAAGTGATCCCGTGTAGTAGTGAGTCTGCGAGACATCTTTCAAATACGGCCTTGCCGTTTTACTTACCTGTATAATTGTTCAGTTACATATACACATATCCAGTTCATATAATGACTTGATTTATTGTATTAAAGTAAAGAAAAAGAAATAAAATTAATATTAGTGCCTTTTTTCAGAGATCAGTAATAAAGTGTTTCAAAAAATAAAATAAATTTTTCAACATTTGTTTATCTAAAATTATATATTTTTTTACATTTAGTAGGGAGACCCTATTCCCCCTGGAATCATAACAATTTATTATTTTTTTCTTCTCTTCGATTTCATGAGTTTCTATGACGAAGATACTAAACCATTCGACATGTGTATAGTTGACAACACCTGAAGACAAAAGAACGAGAAAACACTCTAAGAGAAACGATTCCAGTAAAACAAAAAGTGGTTGACACCAGTATCGCGCCATTAGAGAAATTACTAAATTTAAGAATTTCTAAAGAATTCAGTTTTTGGGTAAAGAAAAAAACACATGAAATGATGTTTAAATTCATTTATTTTAATTTCTTATTATAAGGTGTGTAATGTTTATAACATTATAAGATATTTAAGCTTTGTGCAAAAATCTAAATGAATTTACAGGGTGGTCATAATAAAAGTTTTTCTATTCAAAGAAATCTGTACGTATAACCAATAAACAGAGTACCCACAAAATTTGTAGGCGGATTAGAATAAAACTCAATAAGATTACAATTTTCGCTTTTCTAGAGTTATACCTTTTAAATATTTACTGATTTAACTGTTTACTGATGTAAGGAATGTTCCTGATTTGTGCCCCATTTTCAAAATTGGAAGGACATGAACGATGTATTCTATAACTGAACTACTGCAACTGCAATTTAATGTTTCTCACCACGTTAGTCTTTATTATATACTGTGTTTTCTTTTATGTATTTTTGAGAACTCCTAGCGGAAATTTTTTTACTAAATTTCGTTTTGCAAAATTATCTTTTGCATCTTTTTAAATGCAAATTTTGGTGTCATTACGCTTATTGGTTTTAAGTATATTAAGCTATAAATTATTGAGGAACATTATTATGGCCATTCTCCATATAAAAATGTTTTCATGTGCAATTAGAATGCATTAACACTTTTTCATATACCACCGGTACAGTGCAATTATTAAATTTCTTCCTAATTGTTATTAATTAGCAAATTTCCATATTCATACATAAAAACAGTCACAATTCGTAATAAGATCTTCATACATGGCTGAATTTAATAGAAATTAATCTTATCTTTACAGAATACAACCAAAACACTACATTAGTTACTCTGATTTTTAACACATGTGAAACAAATTATTGCAAATAAAGTGTCATACAAATCACTTATATACTATAATAATATATCAATTGCATTAAGATTTCTCGTAGAAATACATAAAATAATATAGAAACATACTAATAAATCTAAGCTTAATATATACTTGAGATTAATACATCTGTGATTATTGAATATGCACTAAATTGCATTACTTTGTAATTATTTATTTTCGCAAACTAATTATTATTCATAGAAGAAAAGAAGTCATATTTAAGTATTACTTGAAAACCTTTATTTGCTTATGTATCAATAATTAAATCACTGTCTTCCACACAGAAAGATAGAGCAGCATTAATAACGATTTTCATATCTTTTTCATGCTTAAAGAACTTATTCCAGAAATCTTCTTTCTATTTCTGCCAAAGTCTTTCAATCATTATAAAGCTCTGTTCTGTTAACAAAGGAAGCATCTTGACAATCTACTTTTTCGTACGACACTTCTCTCAGCTTTAGCAGTCCGGAAAATACAGAATGCAACGATTTGGCCAGCTGAAACGATTAAAATGTAATAATCAATATTGGTTTTTTTTTTTACTTTTTATCCTGTGGGAACTTAAAATAAACGATTTGTAAAGATCATCGTGGGATAAGTCTAGCCAAAAATTGATCAGTCGGTTGTCAGAAGCGCCTAACGTATTTGGGATTAAATTCCCCCTAAAAATACCAGGTGTTTTCGACTCGTCCGGTTTTTTCTCGGAATTTTAGAGCAGTTTCGTGACACATTCGTCAAGTAGTTTTCAACCAGGGTGCTGCAGCGACTCTTCCAAGATGGTAACTTATATTGTGATGAACATGCCGTAATGAAGACCGGATGGCCGAGTGGTCAAGGTGGCAGCCTACCGCTCTGGGAAACGCGGATTTGAACCTGTACAGATCGAAAAATCCTCAGAAATTTGTTGAAGGGGTGTTTGATTGGGTATGTCGATTTCCATTCCTCACCACCCGACCACTTCATTGTGGGCCTGGTCGAACACATAATGGGCTAGCTAAACTGAGGCCCTCATAGTGCCCATAAGGCAGAAAAAATTTAAAAAAAACAGGCAATACGTTTCTGTATATTTCTGAAAAAACTGAACTTGCAATAAGTATAATTTACACAGAAGTAACGGTGGTGCGAGAAAAATTACCACATCGTGCTGCCATTATCAAAAATCGTTGAAAAACATTGCCGTACCGCTGAACAATCTCGCCGTCTTTATAATCATTTCTAATTTATAGATACCATACAGATCTATATCTGTATATAAAAATACACTGATATACAACCTGTAAAACAATCTAGCAATTCATATATAAGTTTGGATAAAATAAAAATAATAGCGGTAGACTGATTGTAATTAAGGAATTAAAAATAGATATAATAACATGAGTGGATACCTGTTATATATATATGAAAATATTCACTTTTTTTTGTAACCTCATAAACAAAAGAAAAAGTGTTGTAAAGAGTAAACTTTTGATTCTTCAGTTGCTTTAAATTTCTCGAAATTCAAAGTTCAAAATAGAAAAGGAACGAAATTCTGTATAAATGCGTTTGTATGTAATTTACTTTATGTTTTTGATACTATAAGTTGAGGAGGAAATAAAAGGTCATATCTCGAGCGAACTCAGATTTAATGAAAATTTTATTCGTGCAAATTTTTTTTGTTCATCAAAAACTAGTATTATTGGCATTTATAGTTTTCTTCTTTATAAATTTATCTTTATTCTATTATAAATATTTACAAATTTCAATTTTTTGTTTAATATCGAGAAAGTCACTTCATTGTTAGACCTGGCCGAAAGTCCACGACAAATTTCTATCGTAATTTTTAGAATATAAACTGTACTTAAGAAAAATAAAATAAAAACTTTACGCCTTTTATCTTGAACTAATGATCTTTAGTTAATTCGCCGAATTAATTCCGCTATTGTATGTTTTCAATGAAGTTGTACACTTTTCTTACTTTCCTGAGATCATATTCTCTGCTAATTTTGTAACGTAACGAATTGAAACTTTGATTGATTTACCGATATCTAAAACTGATTAATATCGATGTATTTTAATTTTTCAAGTAAGCATATATAAATATTCTACAGAAAGTATAGTAAAACATTACGTTTAATTTTTAAATTTCTTTCAAATACTCACCCTAAATGGAAATCTCTTAGTGATGACTAAACAACCTGCAATTGAGAGTCTAAATGCCACCTTCCCAAATCTTTTCATAAAATTTAGAATCTACAAAAGAAAACTTAACATAAATACCACGAATATAATGAGCATTAAGCAGTGTAGCTTATTTAAATAAAACTCATCACCTCTTTACCATTATAAATCTATTCATTTTCTATATACAATATAGAATTTTTAAAGCTTAATTTGCTTTTATGTTTACGTGAAAAATATAAATTAATTTACAGATATAAAAATGATCAACATATGGGTGTTAAATACCAAAGAATAACTCAAAAACTCAATGCGAACCGGTTAACAACTATCAGTGTTCATTGATTTCATTCACTTGCCCACTTGTGGGACGACACTAAAGTGAAAGTCAAATTCTCAACAATTACGAATACATTAACAAGGAACAAAAGTGATTATCATAATTACAAAGTTCCACCTAAATGTATATTTTAACATTCTATTGTTTTATCGAGATTAGAAAGCGTGTTAGAAGCAATTCGAAATAATAATAGGCAAATGAAAAATAATAATTTTCGAAATAAAATATATGAAATTTGTTTTAATTTGCTAAAGATAAGTTAAACAATTGTTGCGTACGTGCGTGCCACCAGAGATGGCAGATCTATATGGCATATGATGCACCCTAGTTGTCTTTATATCCCTAGTTCATGCATATAAGTTACTCAACCTGAAATAAAATAAAGTTTTTATACAAAATCTTGCGCAAATTAAATTCATTTATGATCGTTCGAATAATTTGAATTTCATCAAAATAACGCCACATTGTTTTAGAAAGTGACACAAACAATGATATATCTCGTGTTCATTTCTTATTTACATACAAAGAGTATGCAAAACGATCTAAAAGTGGGGAAAAATTTGTTACGATAAAAGAAATTAGTTCAAAATTGTTCAAAATAATTGTACTGCTCTTTAATACACATTCTGTATCAAATGCTCGACATGAGTAAGAACTGAAACAAGTGTCTTCTTTCCAGAATGAAAAAATACTTTTCGTTTATCTTACCCAAATACACATAGACACCCACAAATAGACCCAACACAATTCACCATACAACATGCACACACACAACACACATAAGCACACTTACAAATCGTCACAAACCTGCACATACTTATACACCTATACACACACCAACTCATAGGGAGGATACTGAAATTTAGCTTGGCTGATTTGAAAATTTTTAAACGCATTATATATTAAACACATTTATTTATTTCGAATTGAGTAGTGATAAATATAGTTTTATTATCATTATTAAATTGATACGAATTTTATATTATAAACATTCGCCATTTTTGAAAAACTTCATTGTCATGTCACTAATACAACAGAGATATAAGTAGAAATATCATTTAAGTAACAGGTAAGTGTGATGTTTTCAATCAAAAATAAAAACATTATAAGATTATTTTGTACTTCTTGACTTTGTATTGTATTATATTATAATATTTGGTTCATATAACTGGTGAAACCATGTTGAAAAAGTAAAGCTCAGCAAAAAAACCGAAGTAAAGGAAACTTTTGAAAGTTGTGGCATGAGAATAGTAAATGCAGATCTGACAGTGAGACTTAACATGTGAATAAAGTGCACATTACACACACTACAAATACAGGAAATTTTGTATAAAGCAATGTCGGCATGATAATAAATCAGTTATGTATCTAACTCTGTTAGATACATAACTGGCACAATTCTATTGATAACAGGAAAAGTATGATAAGATAAAAGTATGAGTTATACATATAAAAGTATAAGTTAGATACATATAAAAGTATAAGTTAGATACAATAAAAGTATGAGTTAGATACATAACTGTCACAATTCTATTGATAACAGGAAAAGTATGATAAATAGGGGAACACACTATTGCACTTCACGCAAACAAGTGAACTATGCGCTAACTGTCGCAGTAATGTCGTAATGCCTCATGATAACGGGTGCATTTCGCGCCATATCATTATTCCAGAAATTAGGTGAATACAATGTTTTAAAATTAGATCCGTTTTTCAAAACTTATATATGATTTTATAATTGTTTTAAATTTTTTTACCAATAGATCGCGCTACATATAAAGGCAGCAAATTAATGTATACAGTAATCACTATATATATAGAAATCCAATTAATATTTTGGGGTGAGATGTACAACCTAACTTAGAAAAATGTGAGCACAACTTTTCAATTTCATAGCAATTGGCAAACGGCTTAGGCGTGCATAGCGAACAAACAAACAAACAAACATCCTAATTTATATATGCACTATGAGCAAATGCGGCTCTTTTTGAGTTACATGCGGCTCTTGCTGAAAGTGTTAATTTCTGCTTTTTTATTATTACTTTTACAATTTTATTTCCATAATTTTGTGAAAATATGTTTATTAAAAATTAATATTTGTTTTATATAATACTGTATTTATATTATATAATAAAATCTCGGTACGCAACAGCAGTACAGAATAAAAAAGTACAGAATTGCGGCTCCCATGCATCTTGCAAAACCTACATTTCGGCTCCCACTGAACTCTTGCTTGCCCACCCCTGTTATATACGTACATTTTAATGTAAATTACCTTTAACTTGAATTCTAGTGGTAGATCGCAAGCAGCGGTTTGACGAATATCTTGAAACGTGTTTTCCATCTGAAATAAAAATATTATTTTATTTAAAATACTCCTAAATTACAAGATAATTACTTCAACTTTAACATACCCAAAAAGCGAAAACAGAGACGAAGAGCCCATAAACGATACAAATGATCGAAAACATGATCATAAAAAATAAACTGAAATACATATATACTTCACTGGCATCTATGAACAGATAGAAGTAATAAGAGTAACTCGTTCCAAAAGTGACACCAGTATGTCCTAAAACAAATAAATAATTGAATTTATTATTCGCTTGTGATATAATTTCCCATAATTGATCATGACGTGCAATGATTTGTTGCACCTTCCATCGTAGATTCGAATCGAACCTTCGAAGTGATGATAATTCTGTAGACAATTGTTCAAATTCTTTCAAGCATGTTAGTACCGTTATTGTTATTATCGTAAGACCAAAATCAAGTATACCGAGTAAGACACTACTGGACACTTGATACCCAATAGAGCAAAAGAATTCTTCGTGTTTATAAGTTTTATATTTGTACCAAATTGGGAGTAAAGTTTTTATATTAAATATCGCTATAATACATTGAAATATTATTGTAAATAGAGATGACAGTAGAGACATATAGTTAATTACTTTGTATATCGCCTGTGTTTGGAAAACGGCGTGATTTAGTTTTAAATGAAATGTGATTTTGTTACGTTTAGTAAATGTAAATATCGAAGCAAAGATGAATGCCGCTAATGAATACACCATTTTAGCTAAAGTAACTCCGTTTCTTGTTAAAGCATAAGGACCGAGACAAGGAGCGAATGTACTTAAACCAGGAATTGTCTGCCATAATTTTAGAACAAAGAACAACCATAACAATATCTCTATAATTTGAATGTAGAGCGTTTTAAATATCTTCTTAATATAGGTGGGTTTTTCGGATTGACAGTTACAAGGGACATGAAACTCCAAACCACAAATTAAAGAAAGATTGAAGAAAGGCTTCAATAAAGTATTCAAGCAAATTTCTTTCTGATGTATAGAAGTCATCTTCATAGTACCACGAACAGATTGTTACTATGGGCTGCAGATTATGCCACGTATATTTAATAATCTCTTATTAATATGTACATATTTAGTAAGCACTTTAGTTTAAGTAAAATATTATTATACAAAGATTTATGATATTTAGGAGGAAAATATTAATTATTAAACTTACTTTTAGAGATCAGAATACTAAACATCGTTGTGCATTTTAATGATTTTTAATTGAATTTTAATGGATTCATTGCGAGTACATTTATTGATTTGCTTACTTATTACAGATTTTTGCATATAAGAGCATTTAGAAAAAATTAATATATTAACATTAAAAGTTATTGTCAGTGTTGCAATTATCAATGTATGAATGCCACAAAAATTATTCAAAGTTTAATCGCACGAAACATTGTGATGCAAATGAAAGTACAGTATATTATGTATTTTTAGTGTTTTCGAATTGAACAATGTTATAACACCGATCTCATTTTTATTTATTTCGTTTAAATTTATAAACATAAATTTATCTGTTGTTTCATTTTATTTATCTAAACAATAGACTATATTAAAACATTTGTTCTACGTGTTTATTTCAGGAGATTTCTGCCCTCATGTCCACAGGTAGATATGCAGAAATTCATTATAACTATATTTCAAGTTATTGTTCTGTTCGAAAACTCCTATCTAGTCGAAAAATACAATAAAATATATGAAACTATTTTTTTTTCTTCGCTATTAACAGGTACTCTTAATAGTAATGGATAGTTCAAGATCGAAATAGTAGCCATCTTTGAAACAGTTAACTAAAAATTGTTTTTAACTATTTCCACAGTTTCTGTTTAAGCTTTAGAGATGTTCATTATTCCGTACTATTATGAATTCATCTTTATCTTTTCAAGTAACAATGAACTCTTTCCATGCATAGTCTCCAGTTATAGGAGTAGTAACAATAACGTGTAAAGAATATAGCGAATGGGTATCATTCGCAGAATGTGTTGGTGACACGTGGCACAGCTAACATATTTATCATGCTACTCATATATTACAAGACTGCATGAAATACAGTAGAGCCTCGATTATCCGACTCAATTGGAGACTGGGTTGGTCGGATAATTGAAAAGTCGGATAACCGAAAAGTATGAAAAATCCATTATTAGTGTAGTATATTATTATATCCCATGTAATTAGTATATTAGTATATCGCTATTAAACTACTTCGCGTTGAATTTTCATTAATATTAAGTCTAACAAAAATTTTTTTAAATAATAATTATCGCTATTGTATCGTTAAAATTTTGAAAATTAAGCTTCGTTTAAATACTGGCTCCCTTTCATGGTCGAATGAGTGTTGCCAGCTAAAACACGTAAAAATAATATTAAAGTAGCCAAGACATTTGAAATTTGCCGACTAGGACGGTCGGTTAACCGAGGTGTCGGTTAATCGGGGGTCGGATAATCGAGGCTCTACTGTACTATGCACGTCTGACCTACGAAATAATAAAGTCGCACCGAAGGATTGTCTATAGGAAAGTACCCCGAATTGAGATTTTAGTCACATGAATAAAGTCTGGAAATGCCCATGTAGCCATTCCGACGGAGAAGTGCGAATGGGCGATCACTTAGTGGTACCACATGGTTACCAGTGGGATATCTAAAATTGAACTTTACTAAACAGAAGTAATCTATAGTTTTCAGAAATATATTATATTTCTAACCACGAAATACGTGCCAGTTATCCTTTAAAAGTACACTCGGGAAACATCCCCCATAGACAAATCGTGTCAAGTTGCTTATCCAAATAACTTATCTGTAGAAGGTCACTTATAAAGATACCATCTGTATTCGATATTATATTATTAAAACACTTTTAGAAAATCTAATAATTCATAAGAAGTTCAAATTAAGATGCATATGGGTACAAAATTTTCTAAAATATGCGTATTTATAAACTTTATGGAAAAATATGCGATTTATGAAAAATTATTCGCATAATTGCTTTTTAAATGGCCTAGTTAAATTATATTTTCTCGATTAGAATATTTAATTAGTGTTTTTTACTGCACGCAAGGAGTGGAATTTCAAATAATATGCGATATATATTCATTTTATTCATGCGATCAAGTAATGGCAAAATAATTCAGATGTTTGTGGGCATATTCTTTATATATTATATATTTAATTAATAATATTTTATATAAATTAATTGGTTTTCACATTTTGACTTTCCTGGCTGTTATATATAACAGAAAGATAGTATGCCGATCGTAAAAATTTGGCTCCCAAGATATTACGTTTTTGGACTTAAGACAAATTGAAACGTCGAAAAATGAAAGTTAGGGGATAATTTTTGTATCTGTGGATGTTAGTGTGTGGAGGCACGATTTTTTCACTTTCTTTGAAGCTTAAAAAATGCTGTGCTTTTTGTCGAAAATTTCTGAAATTTAACTTGAAGATTTGATTATTAGCGGAATTGTTGCTATTAAATTTTGGTAATAAATGTCGTGGGTGTAGAGAAATAATGAGTGACTTGGTATCTTCAGTATGGTCAGACTTAATGACGATTTTACTCGTAATTAGCATTTACATTTTCTATAAAATCCATCCTTACCCTCAAAATTAAACTTTTCGCCATTTTATAATAGTTAAATAATAATAATAATTGTTTATTAAAATATAATAAAAGATGGCGCCACTAAATGTTACCGGAAAAATTAAGCAACTCCTAACTGTATCTTTCAATCAGAACCACGCCTACTAGTTTTGTAAATATCCTTGTGTTCAGATACACACACACATATATATATTGCTGGCGTTATTGTACGCTAGCAGATACAGTAATTTAAATTTAATACCGTTCTCATTAACAAGTTGTCTGGCTGTCCATCAATGATCTCCTGCTGTAAGTTAATATTCAAATGGAAATCGAATCCCTGCATGAAACCAAAAATTAGTATTATTGGCCGGAACATTTTAAAAATGTGGTTTATGTAAGGGATTTAGGATCCTGCTTGGCTGGAAAAATTTTAACTGTAGTGTAATGCAGATGATGCATAATTAATATAATTGGTCAGGTGACCTGTTGTAGAAGAACCTGAANCCTCTATATCGAAAATTGAAAAAAAATGCGAAAATCATATTTCATAAAAAAAATTTTTTAATTTTTAAAAATAATATAATTGAACCCGTTCTTACATGCATTCTTTTATTCTTTCTTACAAGTTATAAGAATGCTATTAAGAATGGAGAGCATCTACGCATCCGAGGAAGGGTTCGAATTCCTTTATTATGTAGGCCGCTACGGAGATATTTGTTAGTTCAACTCTTCGTAGATTTCTTGGCGAGTTTCAACGAATTAAGTGTTGATAGATAGGAATCTGGTCTTCAGATGTGCAATAAGCCTTTTGTTTTAGGATGTTATAATCTGTTCCGGAGATTTTCCAAAAGTTTCTAATCATTTTGTATGGAAGTTATATATCGATAAAAATTTTTTGCAATAATTTAATATCGGATTTACCGACGAGCCATCTCTCTATACAGTTTACGAAAAGAACAGTTGTCCTGATCATCAGTGTTGCCGCAATGAAATTTCAAAACGTACTGAAGCGCCATCAAAAAATGTACTATTTTCCTTCAAAATGTACTAGGTTCATTTTACTTTGTTACTTGAATACTTTGTTTACATGCCTATATTTATATATAAGTTNAGCCTAAGTCTACGATGAAGACATATGTATAAAACACACCCTGTACTTTTAGAGAGTCTATATTGTGATTTTCAAATTTTGCTATACAATGATAGAGAAATTTACAATACACTATTTTGATCCTGTAGAGTTCTACAGGACCAGAGTTGTGACAGAGTATTGAAAATGCTGGATTACTGAACATTTTTTATTTCCATAAAATATGATTGTTATAGGCCTATGTGATATAAATGTTGTGGCATTGTCATACATTTTGCAATACATGCTGCATGTGCTTCAGATTTGTTAATGCACGCTCTTAAATCAGTCAGAAGACGATATAATGCATGACTACCATGTTAAAATTGATTGAAAAGCCTGCAAAAAACATTAATGGACATTTTATTTCACAAAATCAACATTCACAATGGTTTGTGTGCTTGTACTGTAATATTTATTTTCCAGATATATACTATATATGTTCAGTTCACAAAAGTCACACTTGTGATCATGAGAAATTTAGGTATACTCTCTGTGCATTGGCTGGTGGAAGAGAAGATACATCAGTTGTTCATGTTACCAAACACAAAACACCCATGCTAATTCTAACGAAGTAATGTTTCTTTAGCACAACACAATACAGACTATGGAGTTTTGAGTGCACCATATGTCCAAAATCAATTCTGATCTGCAGAATACTAGCGTGCTGGACTATTATCTGGATTATTGGCTACTCTTCGGAGGATGCCTGATTACCAGACATTCTGAATTATCGGGTGTTGGATTAATGAACTTCTGTTTTATCAATTAGAATTAGAAGAGAATAAAATCATACTTTAAATTATACTTTAATTATTCTGTCATCACTTTACGAAGTGGTATGTACGTAATTGCATCAGTTTTATTACCTATTTAACTACTTTAAATTATACTTTAAATGTTATTGCATCACTTTACGAAGTGGTATGTACGTAATTGCATCAGTTTTATTACCTATTTAACTAATTTCAATCATGACAGCAAAAGATAAGGATGCTTGTTTCTTTTAAACTATTTGATGAAAGCGTTACATAAAAATGGGGTTGCATAAACATCCGAAATTATTATTATTATATTATTTTGACTGGAAATTACAGGATTTATGCAATTTTAGTTTAATTAATGTCATATAAAACTGACTGCTCGTACAAGTTTGCTTAAAACATGCAACTCAAAAATCCCCAAAATGGCGGCTCAATAAATAGATCACGCATGTCCTGACCTTCTTATATACACCTTGGAACAGTCGGAAGCGCGGCCATTTTGGAACCATACGTAACATTAAGCCTTATTTCTTTTACTACGATTACTAAAATTGAAGTTCATAATTAAAGAATTAAACTATAGTGGTAGAAAATAATATAAAATTATTTATATTATTTATACTCGTACAATTTCAAAACTATTTTCTGTAAAAACTTGTTTTTGACTTAACGGATATTTTGATATTATTGACGACGAAAGTTGAAAATCATTGATTTCCTTACCTGTCCGTTATTTTTGTTTGACGTAGTTGAATTGTTTGGACCACGTGGCATTAAAAATTTTGTCAAGGTCCTGATGAGAATGTGCAGACAACTGAACGTGCGAAAGAAAACCACTGAGTCAAGACCGTTTACACGTCCAACTCAAACTATACCTATATCTATATATCTATATCTATATCTATATCTATAAACTATATCTATGTTGCTGACGTCGACAGACACACACCATTTCTATGTTGTGATTGGATAATTTAAATTAGCAAGCAGTGATACTAGTGAGACTTTATTAAACTGATTTTTTCTCATTTTTTCGTTAAGGCGTGAAATATTAATTTGTACCGTAAATGGTACTTGAAATATTATAATGTACTGAAAATGTACTAAAAATCTAAATGTACTTTCAATTTACTGGAAAGGGCAAAATGTACCAGAAAAGTACAAATGTACTAGGAACGGCAACACTGCTGATCATTCCAAACTTGTATGTCATTATTCTTTTCTTAACCAGAAGGGCTTGGGTTTTATTGAATTTATCCTGCTGCTCTGAGGAACTGGGATCTGGACGGGTTGAGAAAGCCTCGGGAATTTTTCAGGTGGTGGTGAATCCAAATACGTCGGGCTCCGTGCTTCACCATTCTTCCGCCCCGTTGTGGTCCTGCCCGAATCCATAATGGGGTTACTAAAACATGCCCGTCCCACCAGTAGCCAAGCGGTTTCGTTCCCGGAATACTGGGAGTTCGGTGGCGGGTTTGCGTATGTCCAGGACGGGATGGCCACATGGAGTTTTTCCGGGTTTTCTCCACGTCTTCAGAGAAGCCTAAATAGCAGCTAGTTACCCTTAAAACAGCTCCCGGAAGACATTTTCCCTATGCAGATCGCCCAAGTGTTGCGTTGCCGTAATTTAACAAACAACAACGATAAAACATGACCTCTTAGAATCCACGGGCGGGGAGTTTTATAAAAGTCCACACGACATGTAACTTTTAATAGATATTAAATTTCAAATAAACATTTTCCATTCAATGCCTTATCCCGTGAATACCGCAGGTTGTCCGATAGTTTGGCTTTATTACGAAAATCGGATTTTCTTAAAGAGATGAATTACGTGATATGAAACATAACGTCATTGCGGTATCACGTGACGGCTCCAAAGTCCATTATATATGCACCCCAGATGCAAATTTCAGCGAATTTTTCCCTATAGAAAAACTTTGGAACTAAACTTTGTATTTACGAAATAAAAATTTCATGGTCAAAAGTATGGGCATCGAATTTGTTTTTTTTTTAACTGTTTACCCCGTGAGATAAAACTCGTGCAATGATCCGTGAACATCACTCTCTTTAGAAACACAGGCACAGAAATGACGGAATTCGCCGAAAAATGCAAATTTTTAACATTAAATCGAGTCACTATGCAACAATAAAATTTTCTCGTTGTTGAGAGAGAATCTATTGTTGACTCGTGCGATTGTTTAATGCGAGTGCTTTTTCTACTTTTGCTTCGTTTGCAGCGAATGTTTAAAGTAATGTAAGTTTACACTATGATCTTTGTAGATTTAAATACTCTTTAACTTTGATCAGCAAAATATCACAGTTGGCGGCGATGTGTTTCGATAAGAATTGATCGGTTTCCTTCGGAGGATTCGCATCTTTCCATTGTTAAAGCAAAATAAAAATTAATAAATAGCATACTTTAAAATCTGTTATTACCCGCTATAGTTTATAAATTACATACGTATATATATATTAATATACCATATGAAATTCGTCTGAATCTTAATTAATTAAAATAATTCGAGTTTATTCCTCTATTTTCGCAGTTGTTTTGTGTTACGGCAGTCAACAGAATAGTACAATTTTAATAAACTAATTCCTCTATCGAACATTAAAAATCGTCGAAAAGATTAAAATTATTATATATAATATATAGATATTTTATTATAATATTCTTTTCTAACAGAAATTAATCATTTTTGCATTAGAAATTTACAATTCAGATTAGAATAGGAAAATTTTCTCAATTAATTCTCTCAATTTTCTTTGCAGAATGGAGAATTTCAGAGAGTTGAAGAAGTTGCACATCTCGGACAATGCAGAGTCCGAGGATNTACGTGAATACCGCAGGTTGTCCGATAGTTTGGCTTTATTACGAAAATCGGATCGTCTTAAAGAGATGAATTACGTGATATGAAACATAACGTCATTGCGGTATCACGTGACGGCTCCAAAGTCCATTATATATGCACCCCAGATGCAAATTTCAGCGAATTTTTCCCTATAGAAAAACTTTGGAACTAAACTTTGTATTTACGAAATAAAAATTTCATGGTCAAAAGTATGGGCATCGAATTTGTTTTTTTTTAACTGTTTACCCCGTGAGATAAAACTCGTGCAATGATCCGTGAACATCACTCTCTTTAGAAACACAGGCACAGAAATGACGGAATTCGCCGAAAAATGCAAATTTTTAACATTAAATCGAGTCACTATGCAACAATAAAATTTTCTCGTTGTTGAGAGAGAATCTATTGTTGACTCGTGCGATTGTTTAATGCGAGTGCTTTTTCTACTTTTGCTTCGTTTGCAGCGAATGTTTAAAGTAATGTAAGTTTACACTATGATCTTTGTAGATTTAAATACTCTTTAACTTTGATCAGCAAAATATCACAGTTGGCGGCGATGTGTTTCGATAAGAATTGATCGGTTTCCTTCGGAGGATTCGCATCTTTCCATTGTTAAAGCAAAATAAAAATTAATAAATAGCATACTTTAAAATCTGTTATTACCCGCTATAGTTTATAAATTACATACGTATATATATATTAATATACCATATGAAATTCGTCTGAATCTTAATTAATTAAAATAATTCGAGTTTATTCCTCTATTTTCGCAGTTGTTTTGTGTTACGGCAGTCAACAGAATAGTACAACTTTAATAAACTAATTCCTCTATCGAACATTAAAAATCGTCGAAAAGATTAAAATTATTATATATAATATATAGATATTTTATTATAATATTCTTTTCTAACAGAAATTAATCATTTTTGCATTAGAAATTTACAATTCAGATTAGAATAGGAAAATTTTCTCAATTAATTCTCTCAATTTTCTTTGCAGAATGGAGAATTTCAGAGAGTTGAAGAAGTTGCGCATCTCGGACAATGCAGAGTCCGAGGATGACGCCTGGTCTTGGCCAGGTGTCATAAGGGTGCTTCCTAAAGATGCGGGAGAGAAGTGTCATACACCGGACGTCAAACTGGTGGTGGTCGTAACTCCGGACGACACCGCCTTGTCTCTCGTCCAATATCTGGAGCGGCGGTATCCGGAAGTTCCGGAATGGACGGTAGAGACACGGTCGGGTGAGACCGGAGTGGACAGAAAGGAGTCTGAAGAAATGGTGGAAGAGTCCGTCGAGCGTAAAAGGCCTTGGTGGAAAAGGTTGTTTTGCTGCTGGAAGATATAAACCTCTTCTCTGGCCAAGCCTTCTTGCTCAGATTTCGACTTTCCACCGAATGTAACATCGCCATTCGGAAGTGACCTTTCACCCGAATATGACACTCACCAGGAATTGATCTTTCACCCGGCTACGACTTAATCGACTGGACTTGACTTTCCATCCCAATTTACGGACGGTTACTTCGACACCGTTCGAGATTCAGTTAAAGTGCATAGAACAATGACAGTGACAACGAAACATCAAGCAGTGTTCTCGTGTTTAATTAAAGACTGTTTAAACGACTATAACCGGCCAAAACAACTTATATTCTACACACATTTACGCTGTATTTCATTCCGTGTTCTACTGCTAACAACTTTCACCGCGAAATAACGAATATTCGCCACTAAAAGGCATACCAGACGAATTTAAATAAACCAAAAAAAAAACACGTACTCGGTTTGTGTACTCCAGAATCATAATTACTTCAACAATTAAATTTGTACATAAATTTTTATATTTAATAAAACTAATTAAATTTTATATTAAATGTTTACAGATTCGATATTTATTAAAGTTGCGCATTTTTTAATGAATTTATAATTAATAATAATGTTTATGACAGTTATGACGGATGACGAAAACAGAAAAAATGTACCCAATTTATAACGAAACAAAAGTATTTAAATTTAATGAGCCANTCTCAATTTCCTTTGCAGAATGGAGAATTTCAGAGAGTTGAAGAAGTTGCGCATCTCGGACAATGCAGAGTCCGAGGATGACGCCTGGTCTTGGCCAGGTGTCATAAGGGTGCTTCCTAAAGATGCGGGAGAGAAGTGTCATACACCGGACGTCAAACTGGTGGTGGTCGTAACTCCGGACGACACCGCCTTGTCTCTCGTCCAATATCTGGAGCGGCGGTATCCGGAAGTTCCGGAATGGACGGTAGAGACACGGTCGGGTGAGACCGGAGTGGACAGAAAGGAGTCTGAAGAAATGGTGGAAGAGTCCGTCGAGCGTAAAAGGCCTTGGTGGAAAAGGTTGTTTTGCTGCTGGAAGATATAAACCTCTTCTCTGGCCAAGCCTTCTTGCTCAGATTTCGACTTTCCACCGAATGTAACATCGCCATTCGGAAGTGACCTTTCACCCGAATATGACACTCACCAGGAATTGATCTTTCACCCGGCTACGACTTAATCGACTGGACTTGACTTTCCATCCCAATTTACGGACGGTTACTTCGACACCGTTCGAGATTCAGTTAAAGTGCATAGAACAATGACAGTGACAACGAAACATCAAGCAGTGTTCTCGTGTTTAATTAAAGACTGTTTAAACGACTATAACCGGCCAAAACAACTTATATTCTACACACATTTACGCTGTATTTCATTCCGTGTTCTACTGCTAACAACTTTCACCGCGAAATAACGAATATTCGCCACTAAAAGGCATACCAGACGAATTTAAATAAACCAAAAAAAAAACACGTACTCGGTTTGTGTACTCCAGAATCATAATTACTTCAACAATTAAATTTGTACATAAATTTTTATATTTAATAAAACTAATTAAATTTTATATTAAATGTTTACAGATTCGATATTTATTAAAGTTGCGCATTTTTTAATGAATTTATAATTAATAATAATGTTTATGACAGTTATGACGGATGACGAAAACAGAAAAAATGTACCCAATTTATAACGAAACAAAAGTATTTAAATTTAATGAGCCAAATATAATTTTAAACAGTTGGAAGTTTGTAGCAAAACAATGGCATAAAAAATAAAATCGCATTATATTTTATTTTATAAAAATAAAAGACAAGTTTTACAAGTTTAATGTATATAAATTTTGACGAAATATTCAGTCCCAAGGACCCTTATATATTTTAATACTTTTTCAAGCGGGGCTATAGCACATTAATTCCGAATCTGAAGAAGGTGCGGTTGGAAATATCGGTGGAGGAAATTCTTCCGAGGGTTGCGGAAGAACCGACGTCACTAACCGATGGTAAAAATGTCCTCGGATGTAAAGTTCGGGTTTGATCAAGTAACATAGAACCAATCCTACAAATACCATTACGAAACCTACAGTAAGGAAGATGATGGATACAACCATGTGCACTTCTAATGACATGTTGATTTTTCTGGAAATAAATAAAGAAATAAATAAATAACCTAAATACTCTACATTTAAAAACAGGATAGAAAAATCGAACAATATCATCTAAAATTCAAGTGTTTTTCTATACGCAATATTTGGATAAGGCAATGTAATACTTGAGTGATCTACCAATGGGTATCGCGTACCAGGACTTTCTATAGGAAACTAGCCTCTATTTTGGTATTAGACAAGTGAAGAAAACCCGGAAAACTCCACGTCGCTAGCCCTTTGGTAAGGTGCAAACCCGCGACCGAAAACTGGATCAAAAAGTTCGAGGAAAAATTTTTAACATCTCTTACACGGTGGCATCTGCCTCCATATGCCTCAAAATGTAGATCGATTGCGTCGTGGTCGTCCTCAGATTTTATTTTAACCCGAAGTGTAATAGAAAGTGAATTGTAAAGAGACTTTTATACCAGCGGCGTGCCGTGACATTTGATGATAGGGAAGCTGTGTTTCTGTAAGAAGCCGACTTCCAGGGGCAATCATATTTTTAATATTTTTAATAGATTTATTAGATTTTAATAGATAAGTATTTTACTAGATTATTTGTCTGACGTAATTAATAAATAAACAAGTTCGATATAATTACCTTTGTAATTAGATTTAATAGATTCCCTATGCCCTCTAAATGCCGATTCTCCCTTTGAGAAAAACATCTATTAATTTAAATACAGTATATCTATTAGCCGTAACTATCTCGTTATAATCTTAAATATCTATTTTATATTATTTACTAATGTTCAATTCTATTCCGCTTTGATTTCGAAATTGTTTCAAATACGAAAGAATCGACGATTTTTCGTGTCTTTTGCCATCTAAATTGTCAAAGCCATTCTTATTCCCCACACTAATTTCATTTGAAAATAGTAGGCAAGGTGAACAAAACAATTTTTGCATTTTTATGCATTTACAGAGCCATTTTATCGTGAAAATATCAAACAAATTTCTTTATTGAAGTGTTTATATTAAATTTAGGCATTGGTCTTTCACTTTTAATAATGTTTTCTTTTTCATTACAGTATATGATCTTGAGTCAAAACTTTTTTTAAATAAATTTTCAATATCGCAATTACATTTTGAATCGCTAGCCACTATATAAGGGCTAAAATTAAAAATATAATTATAAAAACTTACTTGGTGAAATAAAACGTGTAGTGGGTGTACAGTACACACTTGCTATTTACATTACATACAAAATATTCTTCAACTGTATTAATATACTTTTTAAAGAAATTATAATTATATATAGCTTTGTAAAGAAACGTACATAAAAATAACAGAATATTCTTTACTTTTTAAATCTTAAAACAATCCACTTAGTCAAATAGCTCCCTACGAGTGGTTAATGGATGGAATCAGAGACGGTCCTGATAGGTGCATACACGCGGGCTGCCATATCCCCAGGGTGCCGATAGCGGTCAATGTCAAATGCCTCTTTTGTCGCATCACTAGTATACCTCGTAGGAGGCGACAGGGTTGTTGTAGATTTTAAACGTTTCTCGCCGTAGCTATAAAAATCTCAATGTGTTAAACTTAATAGATTGTCCGTCGTTTGTTTTCTAACTAACTCGTTGTAGGACCAGGGTCCACGGAAATTTCCAAAATGTACAACTTTTCGGTCACTCTCATTGAACTAAAAAAATAATTTCTGTCTTTCTTATTTAATATTACGAAGAAACTAGTCCTTACCGTACTCGGCTAGATATTGGTTCGGTTAACCTTTTGTTTAAGTAAAATTTCGGCTTTTTTAGCAGGGTTTTATTTATGTTTTCTTAGTTATTTAACTACTTCTTAAGTAGAAATAAGTTGAAACCGGTTACTTCGTACTTGAATATTTGTACGAAGTGAAAAAAGTGGAAAGACAAATTTTTATGACAACGGATACATAAATCGTATATTTAAGGAAAATAATTTCTACAGCTATTTTGTACTTTGTGCATCTCATTCATTAAATTTAGTTGTAAATGATGCTACCAAAGTAACAGTTAATTTTTTAACATTTTTTCAAAAAAATGTGTACAATTTTTGTACATTGTTATTTAATATACCAATTATTTTGTTTATAATTAGTTTATTTGTTCGTTTCTTTTTGTTAAGGTATATATTTTTATTACTAAGTTTTTGCATCTAACTTTAAAGTTTTCTGCATTCTATTCTGTCAATTCTGTAACGTTTTTCTGTAATAGTTAAGCAAAATATCGGTCGCTATGTCCGGAGTAAGGAGACAAGATGTACACAGTTATAAGTATAACTGTTTTTGGTCGCCCGGAGCTTTCGGAGACTCGAGCTTTTATACATTCTGCGTGGGAAAGGATTCACGTGATCGACGTCTGTTGACACTAACGGTGCATTCTGATCACTTAAGTGTCAACTTTTCCACCTAAGTGTGGAAACAATCGGTGATTTCCGATATAATTCCCACCAAGAGTGTTTTTTTATCGGAGTTGTTTGCAAAGGGTTTTTCCGACATGGGCGTAAAAATCGCGGATTTCACAGTAGTATAGAAATTTGTGTTAAGATACATAATGTGGTTATAATAAAATATTGTGCGATTATTTTCATATAAGTAAAATTAATATGTATTTCGATTCGAAGTGAAAAAATATTCGCAGCGGTTGCTAAATATTTAGTTGGAAGAGAAGTCAACAAATTGAACATTTTTAGTGATAAGTGTCTCCACGTAAGGAGCGGCTGATTATTACAGGGAAAGGCAACGGAATACCACCCCTTAATCTATTCCCAGGATATCGCTATGGAGAGGAAACCTACATCAATGGCCCCTAGTCCCGAGCACCCTTTAGATGGGCAAGGGGTGCGAAGAATCTCCCGGCTCAACATAGTGAAATCAAAAATTCGTATCGCCACATGGAATGTGAGAAGCCTTTTTATGGCTGGTAAGTTTGACAATGTAATTAAAGAAACCCAAAGATTAAAAATAGATATTCTAGGCATTAGTGAATTACGCTGGCCTGGTTCTGGAGTATGCCAAAATGAGCACGGAACGCTTTACTATTCAGAAAACAATGACCAAGACCAATACCACCGAAATGGGGTGGGGATATTTGTTTCTGCAAAACATACGCAATGTGTTATCGGCCATTCACCAATATCGGATAGGCTGATGTTAATTCAAATACATGGTCAACCTTTCAGAATTAATATAATACAAGTATACGCCCCAACATTTACCAATAATAATGAAGACGAGCTAGAAGACTTATACAACTCTATCGATAAGATACTTGGCAAACTAAAAAAGGATGATATCACCATGATTATTGGTGATTACAACGCTAAAGTCGGCATGAGAAGACGGGAAGATCTGATAGGAGACTTTGGGTTGGGTCTAAGCAATGAGAGAGGTGACAGACTTTTTGAATTCTGCCAGGAAAATGATATGGTAATTACGAACACTTGGTTCAAATTACCAAAAAGAAGACTCTACACCTGGAAATCACCTGCTGATAAAAATCAAACACCAATTAGAAACCAGATAGACTACATACTCATTAATAAACGTCACAGAAACTGCGTAACACGGGTGACAACATTCCCTGGCGCAGATATTGGTTCTGACCATGTTCCACTGGTGGCAGACATCAAAATAAAATTAAAGGCAATTAAACCAAAGTGCAGAAACCAACACTATGATATTACGGGAATAGAAATACAACAATTTAGAAAACAAGTAAAAGAAGAATTGAATAAGGAGCTGGGCAACTTGAAAGATGATAATCATTCTGACGTACAAACACTATGGGAAGATCTGAGGGACATCTTGATCATAGTCTGTCACAAAAACCTAAAATCAACCTGTAAAGTCAAGAAGAAGAGATGGATGACGGAAGAGATACTGGACTTAATGGAAAAACGAAGACGAACAAAAAATGACGCAGAAACTTACAAACGTATCAATGACATTATAAAGGTAGAGATAAAAAAAGGCCAAGGAAGAATGGATAAAGAGAAACTGCAACGAAATTGAAAACCTCGAAAAAGAACATAATATGTTCCAGATGTTCCAGAAATGACGGGTTCCTTCAAGTGTCATCGCTCTAATATACTAATGGATGCTAATAACAGTCCTATTATTGATGAAAATGAACTGAAAAACACGTGGAAACATTACGTTGAAAAACTTTTTGATGAGGAAAGACCAACACCCATAAATAAAGACCCAGTAGAAGGTCCTGAAATACTCGACGAAGAAGTAAAGCATGCCATTCATATCGCAAAGAATAAGAAAACTCCCGGACCTGACGAAATCCCGACTGAAATTGTGAAATTGATCGAAGATGATAATATTAAACTAATTACTAGATTATTCAATCGGATCTACAATACTGGCACAATACCAAAAGACTGGTTAAAATCAACCTTTGTAACAATCCCTAAAACAAGTCATCCTAAAAGTTGTAGCGACTACAGACTCATTAGTCTCATGTGCCATGTTCTGAAGATATTTCTACATATTATACACGCCAGGATATATAAAAAATGTGAAATTGATCTCGAGGAAACTCAATTTGGATTCAGAAATGCTTTTGGAACAAGAGAAGCGTTGTTTAGTATCAACGTCCTTCTCCAGAGATGTCGTGAACAACAAAAAGACATATTTGCTTGTTTCATCGACTATGAAAAGGCTTTCGATAGTGTGAAACACTCCAAATTAATAGAGATCCTACACCAAGTTCAATTAGATGGCAAGGACATCAGAATAATTCAAAATTTATACTGGGGTCAAACAGCAGAAGTCAAGTTAGGAACAATGAAAACAGCAGAAATTGAAATACAGAGAGGAGTCCGGCAGGGCTGCATTCTTTCGCCCTTATTGTTTAATCTGTACTCAGACAAAATCTTCAAAAATGCCTTAGAAAACTCAAATTATGGGATTAAAATCAACGGCGTAATTCTTAACGTCATTAGATATGCTGATGATACACTAATCATATGCGACAGCCTAGAAGGCTTACAGGTACTACTAAACAAAATTAACTCAGCAGGAATTGATGCCGGTCTCAAAATAAATGCAAACAAAACTAAATTTATGATTTTTAGTCAGACTCCACACAGAGAGGCACAACTTGTTCTTGACCAAAAAAAATTGAACGGGTCAAACAGTTTGAATACTTGGGAAGCATAATTACAGAAAATATAGATTCAGGGAAAGAAATTAAATGCAGGATAGCAGCAGCTAGAACATCCTTCCAAAAAATGAAAACCCTGCTCTGCAACGACAATTTAAATTTGAAATTGCGGCAACGCATGGCCGAATGTTATATTTGGTCAGTTCTCCTCTATGGTGTGGAAAGCTGGACATTAAAAAGGAATACAGAAAGAAGACTGGAGGCATTTGAGATGTGGATTCACAGAAAGATGCTGAGAGTCCCATGGACGGATCGAGTGACCAACAACGAAATTCTAAGCAGAGCAAGAACAAATAGAAAATTGCTGTCAACAATCAAATGCAGAAAAATTGCATACTTGGGACATATCACTAGAGGAGAAAAATACAAAATCCCACAACTAATCCTCAATGGAAAGATTGAGGGAAAGCGTAAACGAGGCCGAAGACATTTATCATGGATGGACAATATTAAAAAATGGACAGGCATACAAAACATTGGGGAGGTAATGAGAACGGCCGAAGATAGGAACTCCCTCTCCTTGATGATCGCCAACGTCTGGGGGACCGGGCATGGCACGTGAAGAAGAATATGTATTTATTTTTTAGAAAATATAAGGGAAGCAGCGCTTCCACCACTTCCAATGACGGCACGCCACTGGGGACCCAATCTAGTACTTATTTTCCCAGAAATGACTGTGGCGCAAAATTAATCAACAACTAACTTGCGTCGGGGTTATCGCCAACATTAGGGTCACCTGATATAGCATATTAATATAAAGAAAAAAAAAACAATTACAAGTTTTTTCTATATTGTGTAGGGTCCCTATTTTCAAGGTACAACAGGGTAGAGTCCCTATTTCGAAAGTAAAACAAAAAAGTGGTTGACATGAGAGAACACTCCATTAAGTCTGAATAAAATATAAGAATTAAGTCTGATAGAATTACAGATCGATATCTTTATTTTTGATTAAGTGAATATTAAATCTATATCAATTATTGAAATGAAACGTTTATTTCTATATTACAAATGTTTAAGTAAACTTTCTTTTCATGACTGTTTCTAACCGTTAGCGCTAAGGACAAGAATTATGGATCTAAAAAATAAGAAAATCGCTACTACTCACAAAAGAATTTCGAGTTGGTGGCCTTTTACGTTGCTCCTAAAAACTTTTTCACTGTAATTTTAGGTCAGTTTATTCGAAAGATCCTTCTTTTTTCTTCAACTTTACTTATTCAAAAAGATAAATTCTATTTTTCTTTATTCCTGAGTTTGTGAACCTAAAAAAAAAAAAAATAGTATTCGTTCATACAAGGCAAATGCCTTGGCGACTACTCTGTTCTCTTCGTCTACTTCCGGTTTATTTTGTTTCTTTGCTACACGTGGTCTAAATCTTTTCCAGGAATAAATTCCTGAACAAAAAGGAAACCCCTCAGGGATGTAAACCCTAATTAAGGAAGTTTCACTACATTTAGGGAATAGGATCTGCTTCTAGGGAATGAAAAAGTTTTTTTTTTGAATTCTAGATTTGTAAGGACAGTTTAATTGAAAAGCTAGAAAAATTCAGAAAAGATACAAAAATTTTATCTACGGCCAAGAATGTGCTATGTTAATTTACATATTGGAAAATTCGACTATTTTCTGCTTCTGATAAACCGATTCGATAACAAGGAGAGGGCCAGTCTCCTTGCTAGAGAAGATGAGTGCTGAAAGAAACTGTCCATGAAATTAGCAACTAAAAAATAAGCTGCGTCTATGCTACTCAATTTTCAAATCAGACTTCTCTTATTCGTCCATAAGCAGTAACGTATGACGATTATTCGAATGTGGAGTCATAATACGTAACAAATAGCGAAAATATGAGCAAATAAATATTAAGAAATAAAAATTTTATTTTACGACATAAAACATTAAAATCTAAAGATACTTTTTTTTTCGCACAACAGGAAATGACGTTACTATTTTAAGTAAAATTCCGGCTATTTCAGATGTATTTATTTGTTTCTAATTCCCTAATCTTTTAATTATTTATCTTCTTAAGAAGAAATAAGTCGAAACCAATTACTTTGTACTCGAATATTTGTAGTCTCGGGAAAAAAGTGGAAAGACAAATTTTTATGACAAACGGATACATAAATCGTAAATTTAAGGAAAATGAATTCTAGAGCTTTTTCTGTACCTCGTGCATATGTCTTATTCATTAAGTTCAATTGTAAATGATGATACCAAAGTAACATTTAACTTTTTTAAGATTGTACAAGAATTGTACACGTTTTTTCTACATCCCCTTAGAGATGGGACACACGAAATCGTAATATCACCGGTTTAACATTGAAATCCATAAGTAATATAAGATGGGCGAGCATGTTAAAAATATCAAATATTTTAATGGATTTTTTTTAAAACTTCTGTCAACTATACAGAACTATCATAAAAACATAACCCAACTGATAGAAATTTACTGGTATGTTATAAATCTACTCGCGATTCACATAATCGGGCGAGGCTGGCCAAATATTCTATCAGGCAGGCGACTAATAGCTCAGAACCGGTCCTGGATAGAATCATTGGAAGCGTTATACGTATGTAGCTTCCACCAGATAAACCGGGTGACGTTCGTGCTCTATAAAGCGCGTGCGCGAATGCTTATATTCTGGGTGTTTGGAAGCGGAGCCAGTTTCGACAATACAGCGCTTCCATTCCGCCACTGACATTCGAATACACATCTTATTGTTTTTTTTCACGTGGAGTATAGAAATTTGTAATAAGATACAAAATGCGGTTATAATAAAATATTAATTAATCCAAAATACGTTAAAAAATGAAAATAATTGCGCAATATGTATTTATTTTTAGAAAATACAAGAGAAGCGGCGCTTCCACCGCTTCCAATGACGGCAAGACACTGATGAAAAATATATTTTATTAAAATCTTTACATAAGACCCTACCCTTACTAAAATTAGGTGTCCAAAAAGTGGCGTGACTCAACTATTTTGTCAACTAACGTGACTCCACTTGATTTCTTGCTTTCGGATGGTTAAAGAAGTAAAATAAATTTTTTGTTAATGGGTACATTTCTATATTCAACGGTAGGCTTTTGCACTATTTTAGAAGCGATTTCTTGCGTTTTTGCAGGAAATCGAACATATTTTAAGATCCATCTAAACATTCTCCAGTCACTCTCGGAAAAGAAAGAACCTAATTCCTGCATACAGTGAAAACGGATAAGATCGGCTATAATCTAATATTCTTAATCTTTGCTATCGTTACTTTTTCCCCGAGCAACGCCGGGCTCCTATGCTAATATATTAATAAAAACGAGGAAAAATTATTGTGACATCGTTAAGTTGTAATTTTTAATCAATTTAATTTAAAATATATGCTCTGGATTTTACTATCGTCTTTCTCCTGTGCATCATATTTTTCCAGATAACAATCGAGTCATGTGGGTCGTCTATCTAACTCCATTCTGGAGAAAATTTTTGAATTGAAATGACGTGACTTACTGATCAAAGTGAAGGTCAATTATAGTTTATAGGGGTCCTCCTGCCACTAAGCTTCTCATATCTGCTCTTGACTTGCATCTATAGTATCTGACACCGTTTTCGCGTTTAAAGAACAGATAATAGTTGGAATTTATTAGTCTACAATGTTTTCAAATTGCAATCCAAAAAATTTAAATTGATTTATTGCACGAAATGTTTTCGTATCAGGTGTAAAAAATGGGTTATAAAGGAAAAACGATTTACTAAAACACGACAATGTTTATCTGTCAAAAAATGAGGCAAATTTTGGATGTGCATATAAAGTTCGAATATACGAGGAATTCCTGTATTATAAATTACAGCAAAATATACACTCTCCTAATCACTGATCTAATAAATTAACTTTCACTATAAGTAATTCATGCAAATATCGATGAAATGACTTTTTATTCAAAAAAGTTTTACATAAGGACATTTTATTTATATATTAACTTCATATCAATAACCGAATTGTTATGATAATGTGATTCAAAAATAACGAAATCCGTTCCAACAAACTTCTACATAAACTATTTTGTATGTTCAAACAGAAATTGCAATTTCAAAATTTCAGAAAATATTAATTTTTGTTTAAAAATATCGAGATAGAAAGATGTTACTTTTTTAAATATACTTATAAAATTCGAAATGAACTACATTTGAATATAAATATTGTGATGTCTTTCAGTTGAAACTTTTCGAAAATTGGAAAAACATAATTTTCATTTAAAACCAGTTTTGCTTACATCTTTCTATCATTCTACATCAATAGAAATTAAAAATAATATTCCTTCAAAATTTCAAAGTGCAAATATTCTAATGTATTTTTGGATCATGGTTTCAAACGAATTTCTCTGGTCATAATTAACGTTCAATGTTACTTTTGTCTATTGTGAACCCAAAGATGTCTAATTAAGTTTACCTTTTGTGTAAACTTCTGTTTACACACGTCACAACAGTAAGGCTTTTTCCAGTGTGTTTTCGGAGGTGTGTGATTAAGTTTACCTTTTGTGTAAATTTCTGTTTACACTCATCACAAGTGTAAGGCTTTTCTCCTGAATGGATTCTTTCATGAGTTTGCAAACTTTGTTTAGTTGTAAAGCTCTGTTTACACTCGTCACAAGTGTAAGGCTTTTCTCCAGTATGTGTTCTAAGGTGTAATATTAAGCTTGACTTTTGCGTAAACTTCTGTTTACACTTGTCGCAACTGTAAGGCTTTTCTCCTGTATGGATTCGTTCATGCCTTTGCACATTTTGTTTCGTTTTGAAATTCTTCTTACAGTGTTCACATGAAAATTTCTTTTGGTTTCCTTTCTCTGCAATTAAAAAAATTGTTATAAATAATATTTTATCGATATAATAAAAAGTTTCTTAAATAGAAACAATAAATAAATGAATAATAATATTTAATTCAATAATCATTTTTATATTTAAAAGAACATTTCTGTATCAAACACACAAAAAATTAATTTTAGAGATAATAATGTTCGTTTATAAATATTATGTTAGTAATATTTTCAACAACAGCTAATCAGGGATGTCATATTAAAGTAGCTAAACGATTTCTGTAAAATATTTTTGAAGTGTATTTATGTCTTCATGAATTCTATTTGTATCCTTGCAGTAGACCTTTATCTTCTTTTTAAACGAAATGCACTGATTTAAGTAGAGCACTGCATCTAACATTCAATTTCTCTTATAAATTTCAAAATATTTTCTTCGAAACTTTGTTTCATCCAAAGAACAACTGAAAGTAATAACAACATAATTGAAATAAATTACATAAAATTTAATTTTACATGACTTTTAATATTAATACATTCTAATATTAAATTTTTTATTATTGATTTTCTTAATCATTCCTATTATTATATGAAAAGATGTGTAATACGTTAGATTCAGGTTTTAAAAATATTATATTTTTTAAAGGCTTATGTTAAGTATACTTTCCTCATAACTTCTCCATAAGAGGAACTCATGACGTTGAAACATGTAAAATACAATTTCTTAACAATGAATCATGGATTTCATTCTTGCAAGATTGAACTTCGTTCTTCTCGTTTCTAGTTTGTTTTTGTATTTGCAGGGTGAAGATTAGCTAAATGGAAAAATAAAGCGATTCTAATTAAAATCAGAAAAATTCATATTCAGTGGATGTTGTGCAGTGGTAAAAATTTCTATTCCCTAAGCTAAATCATTTAAAATTTATATAAATTCTATTTTTAAATTACATGATATTTACAGATAAACAGTGTACACATTTACTAAAATACAAATATAATTTTATGATGATTAACGTGAAATTTATAAAAATTCTTTTAAATGGATGTCTATACGAAAAATATCTATACAGAATGCAAACAGTATGTAAAAATAAGTCTAAATTGAGATTGTTATTGTAGATGTTTTCATTGATTAACTATCAATAATATGAAATAGAAAATAAAAGATTATGAAGAATTCAAGCTTGTAATATTTTTAGTAGACTGCAAATTTAACATTTTTGGCTCTGTTGGTCGAACTGTGAATACAGTAACTATTGACACAAGCTTTTCCTTAAACATGGAGAAGAAAGTGTTATGGTTTGGGAATATATGGTAGTCTATGGGGATGGAAAGCGTATGTTTAATGACAAAATATATATGGATAATGTGGACATATTTCAAAAGAGAACATACTGTACATACTTCCACTGGAAAACTACGAATCTCGAATATCTTCTATTTTAATCATGATAATGATCCACAACAAATCTTATGAAGTCGCTGCTTTACACTTGCCAAAAAATGATTGAGTAAAATAGTCATTAAGTTTGACCCTACTCGAGATGTGACAAGCTTTCCGTTTATCTCTTCACTTCCTGTAACCGTCAAAATTTAATGGCCTTAATCCCCGTAATGCACAAACCTGCCTGCAAAATTTCAGAAATTTTCGACAATAGACACGAGAGTTATTAAGCTTCAAACAGGGTGAAAAAATTATTTGTATTTCCCGAATTCAAAAATAAAAAATCTTGGAAGGGTGATTTCTTGACCGATCGCCATAACTTTTCCCCTGTTATATATAACAGCAGGGAAAGTAATTACCAGGAGTATGAGTAAAATATCTTTTCTAAACTAGAGAAAGGTATCAATTTGAATGATTATCAAAAAAAAAAAATAAAACACTATCCTAACATATTCCGTATAGCTCACAGCCTAACACACACACCCTTTCTATGACGTCATGAAGTATAGATTTAACGATGACCCCGAACTGTTAATTACACGAAGTTCAAATTAAAGGGGCAAGCGTCACTAATAACAAATGACATTTAGATAACCCTTATACATGGTATATAAAACTATAGTATAGTCCTAAATAATCTAAGCTAAAGGTAACGTCTATAAATAAACTTTATAGATTAATACTAAATTATTCTCTAAACGAAATTATTATTTTTTATATTCATAAACACGAGTGTTACAAGTTCTCTAAATGTTTTACAAATTTCGATTCGACTTCGTAATTACGATGAAGTGACGTCAGTTACCACGTGAGATTCATCTTTCACCATGGACTTTTTTTTTTTTTATTGCAGTTTTAAATATGCTTTCAAATGGCGTATTTTAAAGTTACTTTATTAAATTTAAAATATAAACTGAAAAAAAAACATTGAGGCATCGTATCGCTTCTATTACAAACTTTTTAAAAAATGTCTCCTTCGTGACCACGTGAGGTATTATCCAATAGAAAGTAACGATCTAACTAAGCCTTTAGCTTCGATCTTTATCTAATTTAAGCTTAATTTTATTCAAATTGTTTTAATTTGAACGTTTTCGATAATTTTAAATAAACAATACGACCACATCTAATAATAATAACTCTACTTCTTGCCCTTACATTATTATTCTTCGACGTATTTTCGGTTTATATTTTAGGGCTTAGCAAACACAGCAATCGAGTATTTCAAAACAATTTATTACACTTTGCTAATTATAAAATTTATTATAATTGTAAACAATTTTATATTCGATTGCTGTGTGTGATAAGCCGTAAAATATAAATTACAACGGCTTCCGTTAATGTAAGAATTACGTTGAATAACACGACAACTAATTCTTATTATGCTTAATGTCCAGATACGTGGACTGTCATGGCGGCACTTCCTATTCCAGTCTCGACACCAGAGCGGTTTGGAGACATGTCACGTGACGACGCGAGCGAACGGCGCGTGTTCTGCTAGTGCAGTTGTTTCGAATTTTCGCCAGCTTGTTAATTTTTTTTTTTTTTTGTCATGGCAACTCATCGCTGATTCCAGCAAACAAAAGAAAGGAAACAGTGGGGACGCACGTTCTAACTTAACCTAACTTATTCTAATAAATTACCAATTAAATTACTAGAATAGGTTAGGTTAGGTTAGAACGTGCGTCCCCAGTTTTGTTTGCTGGCATCAGCGGTGAGCCGCCATGACAGCCGCCGACGCTGCCGCGTTCGCTCGCGTCGTCACGTGACATGTCGTCTCCAAACCGCTCCAGTGTCGAGGCTGGAATAGGAAGTGCCGCCATGACAGTCCACGTATCTGGACATTAACCCTTATGATCAAAGCTTTTAATAAGTTAGATATGAATTGACTGATCACACTATAAAAAATAATTGAATTCAATTAAGTCTGAATGAAATAAACATTTAACAGAATTACGGTCTGATATTTTAGATTTATTGTTGATTAAGTGAATATTAAATTTATAGAATATCAAATATTGTATTCAAATGTTTATTTCTACATTACAAATGTTTAAGTAAACTTTCCTTTCATGACAGTGTCTAACCGTTACCGCTAAGGATTAGAAATATGGATGTAAAAAATAAGAAAATCGCTACTATTCAGAAGTAAAGAAGCTTCGAGTTCGTGCCTTTTTACCTTGCTTGTGGCGATTCTTTCACTGTAATTTTATCTCGGTTCTGAAGTTCCTTCTGTTTCATCACATTACATTATTATTAAAACACTTATAATTAAATTTATTTCTACATCTAAATCCCAATCCTCACTCCCAACAATTCTTACAACTCAATCTAGACATCGATTTACCATGCAACAAATCGTAAATATAAATTTTCCTTTCTTCAAAAATTAATTCACCATTCATTTTCTGGTTATTTTGTAAGTTGTAGTAAATGCATGTATCTTATTACAATTACTTATTCACTGTTATAAAGTTACATTATAAGGTTTTCTTTACATTAAAATACTTACGTCGGATAACAGTTAGAGCATACTCCACACATCACTATGACAAACAGCTGTTTAATCTCATTTGCATAAGGACGCGAACCGTTCAATTATATTTGCATATTAGGCACTCTTGAGTTATTTATTTATTATTTTTATTTTATTATTATAATAATTCTAACCAATTATTATAAATTTCTGTACTTACATTTTTATTGATATTATTTTTCTGGGGTTTATTTATTTTATAGTTTTCTTTAAATTTTCTCTTATACCAATTTCTTTCTCTGTGTAAAATTTTTACGTTGTTTTTATCTATATTACAATTAATCGAGTTCCGTTTTGGACAGGTTTTAATCTCAAAAACGAATCTCAAATTATTAATTACCGTATTTATTTTCCGTTAAAAAATCGACTCGCGCTAAATTCGGGGTTTAAGTAATGGAATGTAATATAAACAAGGTCATTTTCCTACAGAGGTTGCCTGTGTTATCAGCTATACAGTAGAGCGTCGTTTATCCGAAAGCTGGTTATCCGAAACGTCTGTTATTGGAAAGCATTCAAGTCGGCAAATTTAAATTTTCGCTAGTGCTGTGGCGCTGCAATCTTCGGCTATTTCTTGGGTTACTCAAATATTTTACGTTTTTGATACTAAATTAACATCTGAAGTATAATTTTTTATTGTTTTTATATTTTTCAATATATTTATTTTGTTTGTACAAAATAAAAAATAATTTTTAACGATACAATAGTCTTCGTTAGGCTTAACATCGACGAAAATTCAACGCAAAGCAACACGCAACGGAGAAAATTTCAACATGGGATAAATTAATATATTTTTTTGTACATGATTTGTTATCTGAAAAATAAGTTATCCGAACCACCCCAGTGCCCAATTGATTCGGATAAATGACGCTCTACTGTATTTCAATTCATGGATGTAGCAACATAAGGCAGCGTGGACTGTTTCCCACATTAATTAATGCCCAGTCACTCTCTGTCTCTGCCAGCCAGCCCCCAATGCTACCGCCACTGGAATTAAAAATAAACAGCATTAAAAAACATGCTAGTAGTAGTTGAGCACTGGATGAAACAAAAACAAGAACATCAAACTCACATATTAGATAATAACAACTCAAAGCCCGAGAAATATAGAATAAATCACCAAATGATCGCCTGAATATCGGGCTATAATTATTAATTTACTTAAGAGATGGTGCATAACGTCTATCTCTATTGTCAAATTACTTTATACAAATCATTTAATTAGCCATATTATAGCCTGATATTAAGGCGATCGTTTGGTGATTTACTCACATATTAGAGTGATCTATGCCATTTGTGAAAATTGCAACACTGAAGGAATTATCCAATTAGAATAAAATTTTGGTCACACACTATGACTGCACATAGGTGATTAAATTTTTATAACAATTCAGCATTTATGACTTCATAAAATCAGTATCTTGTAAAGCCTCCATGAGCTACAATAAGAGCTGCTACATGTTGTGGCAATGAATTGAAAATGAAAAGGCTTTTGATGGTGTAATGGTGTCCCCAGAATTTCTTGTCAGATAGCTTGTAAGCACATCCATAGTTCATTGGTACTGACTACTGGAGGACTTGATGGATCAGTTGACCTTATCCTGCAAATGTTCTTGATAACGATGTTCAGTAGGTGACATATCTGCTGAATGGGTAGGCCAACAGCCATGAAACAAACAAGAATAAAATTCTGCCTTTTTTTTTTATTGATCATTGTCATATGTATCACTGATTTGCATATGCAAGAACCTGCCATATCAATATAGCACCTCATTGCACAATAATATGTTTCAAGTAATTGTGGGCTAATGCATTTTTAAAGTAGCCTACATACTGATGCTAAGTCTATGCAATCTAGGTGATATGCAGGTGATCCATACTCAGAAATTTCTGGTTACAATCCTGTTGATTATAAGTTTTATAAAGTAGTTGTAAATGAAAATGTTTTCTAATTACTAAAAATGTGTGATTTCTTACGGGCTACAAGCGATACAATTAAGAGAAATGATAACATATATAATTATTTTCTGAAATGTAAACAGCATTCAGCTTTGCATAACAACATAATGAAAAGAATCACTATTTTCATCTTACTGTATACCTGTAATAATGACTGAGAATTGACTTAATATTAATATTAAAAACACTTGCCAAACCAGAAAATCCAGCAGTATAAGATTAATTAAATAAAAATGAACATTTTTGACAAACTTAAGTGGTCATCTTCAGGTTGAAAAGTAATTTAGAAGGTATAACAGAGTTTGAAACAATGTTTGAATATAGCATGGAGTTTAAAAAATCCAAATGTAGCATGATATTATTGGTTCTCTTACATGTGACTGATTATATCAAACTAGGTTTATGGGATGATAAAATAAAGATCATGCATAGGAGAATGTTTCTGCCTCCCTATAATTAATTGCCATGTCTTTAAATGATACCTTGAAAATTTCCAATCTTTCTAGGTGTTTTAAGTTTGACCAATCAGAGCTAAGATTTATATGTATTATTTTATACTCAATAACATATCAACATAAATTACTAAACAGAATATATCGGAAACAGTACTGGTTACATATTGAAGAGTGAAAAGAAGCAAACAAGAGGCAACTAAGGAAACTGCTTGGTCAAGTGGATGAGTTATTTGAAGGTACAAAATATAATGAGTATAAAAGATGCAAAGGAAGTGTATTATAAGAAAGATGGCATGGCAGAAGTAAAAGAGATATGCAGAGAGGAAGAGTGCTGCAGGAATCTGAATTTATCAGATTCCTGCAATTNTTGTGACGAGTGTAAACAGAAATTTACACAAAAGTCAAGCTTAATATTACACCTTAGAACACACACTGGAGAAAAGCCTTACAGTTGTGACGAGTGTAAACAGAAATTTACACAAAAGTCAAGCTTAATATTACACCTTAGAACACACACTGGAGAAAAGCCTTACAGTTGTGACGAGTGTAAACAGAAATTTACACAAAAGTCAAGCTTAATATTACACCTTAGAACACACACTGGAGAAAAGCCTTACAGTTGTGACGAGTGTAAACAGAAATTTACACAAAAGTCAAGCTTAATATTACACCTTAGAACACACACTGGAGAAAAGCCTTACAGTTGTGACGAGTGTAAACAGAAATTTACACAAAAGTCAAGCTTAATATTACACCTTAGAACACACACTGGAGAAAAGCCTTACAGTTGTGACGAGTGTAAACAGAAATTTACACAAAAGTCAAGCTTAATATTACACCTTAGAACACACACTGGAGAAAAGCCTTACAGTTGTGACGAGTGTAAACAGAAATTTACACAAAAGTCAAGCTTAATATTACACCTTAGAACACACACTGGAGAAAAGCCTTACAGTTGTGACGAGTGTAAACAGAAATTTACACAAAAGTCAAGCTTAATATTACACCTTAGAACACACACTGGAGAAAAGCCTTACAGTTGTGACGAGTGTAAACAGAAATTTACACAAAAGTCAAGCTTAATATTACACCTTAGAACACACACTGGAGAAAAGCCTTACAGTTGTGACGAGTGTAAACAGAAATTTACACAAAAGTCAAGCTTAATATTACACCTTAGAACACACACTGGAGAAAAGCCTTACAGTTGTGACGAGTGTAAACAGAAATTTACACAAAAGTCAAGCTTAATATTACACCTTAGAACACACACTGGAGAAAAGCCTTACAGTTGTGACGAGTGTAAACAGAAATTTACACAAAAGTCAAGCTTAATATTACACCTTAGAACACACACTGGAGAAAAGCCTTACAGTTGTGACGAGTGTAAACAGAAATTTACACAAAAGTCAAGCTTAATATTACACCTTAGAACACACACTGGAGAAAAGCCTTACAGTTGTGACGAGTGTAAACAGAAATTTACACAAAAGTCAAGCTTAATATTACACCTTAGAACACACACTGGAGAAAAGCCTTACAGTTGTGACGAGTGTAAACAGAAATTTACACAAAAGTCAAGCTTAATATTACACCTTAGAACACACACTGGAGAAAAGCCTTACAGTTGTGACGAGTGTAAACAGAAATTTACACAAAAGTCAAGCTTAATATTACACCTTAGAACACACACTGGAGAAAAGCCTTACAGTTGTGACGAGTGTAAACAGAAATTTACACAAAAGTCAAGCTTAATATTACACCTTAGAACACACACTGGAGAAAAGCCTTACAGTTGTGACGAGTGTAAACAGAAATTTACACAAAAGTCAAGCTTAATATTACACCTTAGAACACACACTGGAGAAAAGCCTTACAGTTGTGACGAGTGTAAACAGAAATTTACACAAAAGTCAAGCTTAATATTACACCTTAGAACACACACTGGAGAAAAGCCTTACAGTTGTGACGAGTGTAAACAGAAATTTACACAAAAGTCAAGCTTAATATTACACCTTAGAACACACACTGGAGAAAAGCCTTACAGTTGTGACGAGTGTAAACAGAAATTTACACAAAAGTCAAGCTTAATATTACACCTTAGAACACACACTGGAGAAAAGCCTTACAGTTGTGACGAGTGTAAACAGAAATTTACACAAAAGTCAAGCTTAATATTACACCTTAGAACACACACTGGAGAAAAGCCTTACAGTTGTGACGAGTGTAAACAGAAATTTACACAAAAGTCAAGCTTAATATTACACCTTAGAACACACACTGGAGAAAAGCCTTACAGTTGTGACGAGTGTAAACAGAAATTTACACAAAAGTCAAGCTTAATATTACACCTTAGAACACACACTGGAGAAAAGCCTTACAGTTGTGACGAGTGTAAACAGAAATTTACACAAAAGTCAAGCTTAATATTACACCTTAGAACACACACTGGAGAAAAGCCTTACAGTTGTGACGAGTGTAAAAAAAAGTTTATACAGAAGTCAGACTTAATTAAACACCTTCGCATTCACACTGGAGAAAAGCCTTACAGTTGTGACGAGTGTAAAAAGAAGTTTGCAGACAAGTCAAACTTAATTAGACACCTTCGGACCCACAACATACGAAAGCCATATAAATGTTAATTACGTCCAGCGAAATTCATTCCAAACCATGATTAAAAAATACGTTAGAATACTTAGAAGTTTTGAACAAATACTATTTTTAATTTCTATTGATGTATAATGATCGAAAGATGTAAGCAAAACTGGTTTTAAATTAAAGTGATGTTTTTCCATTTTTCGAAAAGTTCCAAGTTAAAGGCATTGTATACTGAATATATAATTGAAATATTATGTAATACTTTCTTGAATAAAGAATTGTTCCATAGATTCTTGCTTGTATTAATTACGGTTAATCTTAATTTATTCGATTCTTAATTAGAACAGTGCATATTTTGTTGTAATTCATAATTCAGTTAATCCTCGCATATTCGAACAGTACTACAGTAAGGTCTCGTTTTATGCGGTGGATACGTTCTACAGAAAAGCGCATAAAAAATTCGCATAAAAAAGACTTTACTTGCCTTGAAAAAGTAGGGATACGTTCCGTAATTTTCTAAAATCGCATAAAACCAAAACAACGAGTTACAATTAACTTAAAACCGCATAAAAAAACTTTGCAGAAATTAAAAGAAATAGGCTGCTTAATAAATTACTTCGAATGTCTGAAATTCGTCATAATCTTTTATTCTCCTGTCTCATATTATAGGTAGTTAGTTATTCAATGTAAACGTCTACAATAACAATTCCAATTGAGACTTATCTTTTACATACCATTTGCATTCTGTATATAAATTTTTTGAGTAGACATCCTTTCAAAAAATTTTTTATGAAATTCACGAACAGCACTTCCTCATAAAAATTTATTGGTGTTTTAGTAAATGTGTACACTGTTTATCTGTAAGTTTCAAGTTATATATATATATAACTTGAAACTTACAGATAAATGGACATATCTGTACCTATATTTCACTCTGCAGCCAAAACTACACATCGCACATGAATGGTGTTTGTGTGTTGTAGTAGCCCCAAGTGTCCCATCGTGCAGTATGGTGGTTGCGTCTCGATAGCTTGAAGGGTGTGAGAGATATGGGGTTTGAAAGTGGTTAACTTCGAAGATGTGTGACGCTTCAATGAGAATGTTCCAGTTTTTTCTAGAAAGTTACAGAACCTAGAGGTGAAATTTGGTACCCAGTTAGTGTGCGTCATGAAAACGCACACTAAGAAGTGATTTTTCGAAATTCCCCCGCGGGGGGAGAGGGAGAGCATTAAGGCTTAACCGGAACAACGGCTTCTACTGCACTATTTTAGATGCGATTTTTTGTTTTATCTGCGTTTTAGTAGGGTATGCCATGAGAATGCACACTAAGAAGAGATTTTTTGAAATTCTCCCGGGAGCGGGAGAGTGAGAGGATTTAGTCTTCATCGAGTACTTAGGTGTATTAAATTAATAACATTTCAGACAATGTTATAAATATTTTTATTTATTTCGATTTTTTAGCCAAATGTTCGAACCGTTTTAAATTCGAATTTCTTTTCGCTTATTGGTTCGATTATAGAACGATTGTAAACGTTCCAGAAAATTTATCAAATTAAAAACAGTTCAGTCCGTTTATTTCTCATCATTCTCAGCGGTAGGTGTTACATAACAATTATTATGGTTGTTGAAATATTGAATGTAAATAGGGTTTGCTTGCAAAATCCGCGCGAGCAAAGCCACGGTTAACAGCTAGTTTAAAAATAAAATTTATATTTTTTAAATGATTTAGCCTAGAGAATTGATTAAAATTTCTGTGTGTGCAACATAGATTGAATATAAATTTGTCTCATATTTAATTAAAATCGTTCTNTAAAATTAACATCTGAAGTATAATTTTTTATTGTTTTTATATTTTTCAATATATTTATTTTGTTTGTACAAAATAAAAAATAATTTTTAACGATACAATAGTCTTCGTTAGGCTTAACATCGACGAAAATTCAACGGGAAGCGACACGCAACGAAGAAAAATTTCAACATGGGATAAATTAATATATTTTTTAGTACATGATTCGTTATCCGAACCACCCGAGTCCCCAATTAATTCGGATAAACGACGCTCTACTGTAATTACATAAATAAATGCTTATCTGATTGAATTTTACTTTTTTTGAATTCTTTTATGAGTATTATTTTTTTTCTAAATATCTCTATGAAAATTTTGGAGTCACGTTAAATTCGGGGTCGCGTTATATTCGGGCTAATACGGTATTATTAACAGACCCAAAGCCATTAGACAGAGAATTTATGAACATCTGCTTTCATTTATTAACTTAAAAGACTTAAAGTAATCCTGTTTCTAATGAATATTATTTGAATAAAATAATCCTTTCTGAAAATATTTCAAATCGATTAATGTTTTCACGTAACACGTGACGTAAAAATATGATTGATCGTAATGCGTCACGCGTTCTTAATATATTCTAACAATACGTAACGAATTGTTAGAATGTATTGTTGGCTTTTTCTATTGTCAGTGGCCATCGTTAAGAGTAAATTTGTTCGAAAGTTCCGCGTTTCTTTGAGATTTTGCGAAATATTGCAATTAAGTAAACTTCAATAATGTACGGGAGGCAGAAAGGCCTCTCTGTGTCTCCTTTTCCTTAGGCCTGCTCGAGTAAAGAGATGGAATCTCCCGTTGGCTTTTTTACTCGAGCTACTCTTTACTCAAACTAACTCTTTGTGTCCCGCATCTTTAGGGCCGACCGGAAATAGAGAGGGTTTTCTGTGTTTCGCTTTATTAAATCCCGCGTAGGGCGACTATTATTTTTATTTTTTATTTCTTTTTTGTGGTTAATGAGGTTTGGTATGAGATTGAACTAAATTTTGTGGCCTTAACGTGCATTTTATTACGACCAGGTTATTTATAGATTTTTATTTTTCTTTATTACTAGTTTTTGTAATATTGCATCCCTTAGTTTAGTTAGTAACAATACGGTGAGTTTCTAATAGCTGAATTCGGAGTATTCAGAGGTAATTATAAATATTTTCATTGTGCGAGTTAGGAAGAACGCGACACGACAATTGATGTTGGTCATTTGTGGAGTGGCATTCTTTCCAACTCTTGGTGGAACTCTGAAGCAGCCACCTCCACGTGGTGAGTTCTAGGTTGTCGTTCGTCTGGAAATAACCAACGGCAGGCAAAGAGCTGCTTATTCCATTTTATCCATTCGGCTGCTGCTGGGCAGCTTTCTTATGCCATTGATGTTGAAAACGCAAAAGTTGAAGTTGAAAGCGCAAAAGTGATGCTTATGATGTTGAAAGCACAAAGTTTTTTGGAGTTTCGTTGAAAAAGTCGCGTACAAAATCAAATTTAAATTTATTATAAACTGCTGGTAAGTAATTTACAATTGTCCGTCCTGTGATTTATTATCTGTCATTGTGTTCTCATCCATCTACATCGAAAGTTGAACACTGCTCAACTCGCTTTTACGCTGGTTTTACGTCCTGCTCAGGCGTAAAATATCATGGTCACGTGATTAAAAGCTTTTAAGGCGAGGGGTTTTACTCCTGTTTTTTACGCTAGTGGAGTCTAGGCCTTATGAGGGAAGTACCCTGTATACTTAACACACGTCTTTTAAAAATACAATATTCTTTTTATCTAAATGTAACATATTATTCACACCAAAATATCGTATAATGCTTCCAACGATTCCATCCAGGACTGGTTCTGGGCTGTTAGCCACCTGCGTGCTAGATATTTGGCCGTCCTCGCCCCATTATGTGAATCGCGAGTAGATTTATAACTTATAGCAATTTACTAGTATGATTTTATGATATGATACTTGACAGGAGTTTAAAAAAATCCATTAAAATATTTGATATATTTATTCTGCTTTTATTCCGCTCCCCCAATTTTGTATTACTTACAGATTTCAATGTTAACGGTATTCTATATTTCCCTCAAAGTTTAAAAAGTACAAAGCGTTTGGTACAGATCGGGTAAAAGGCTTAGACGTTAAACGGATACCCGGAGAGAATACTCAAAAAATGAGAAAGTAAATTGAATAGTAAAGGACAACAAACTAAAAAGAATAGTAAGAATATAGATATAAAGTATCAAGCTTTTCCTCATATTCGAGGCTTTTTTGAACAAATAAACAAGGGCTTTAATAAAATAAACATTAAACTTGTCCCAACTTATGAAAAATTGCAAAAAGAATACAGAAAATTAAGCCTGAAATAAGCAACAAAATAGAAGATAAATATAACACAACGAACGTAGTATATACAATACCATGTACAGTACATGTGAATATCCAAAAAAAATTATATATGCGAAACGAAAAGGAGAGTAGAAACGAGATTAAAAGAAAACATTGCGGACTTAAAGTATAAAAGAATTAATTTAGCTTTTTATGAACATTGCACAATGCATAATTATAATATAGATAAAAACCATGTAAAAATTTTACACAGAGAAAGAAATTGGTATAAGAGAAAATTTAAAGAAAACTATAAAATAATTATACCCCAGAAAAATAATATCAATAAAAATCTAAGTACAAAAATTCATAATAATTGTTAAATTTATTATAATAATAAAATAAAAATAATAAATTTATAATTCAAGAAGGCCTAATATGCAAATATAATTGAACGGTTCGCGTCCTTATGCAAATGAGATTAAACAGCGCTTTATGCGGCGTATGCTCTAATTGATATCCAACGTAAGTATTTTAATGTAACCTTTTAACAGTGAATAAGCAATTGCAATAAGATATATGCATATACTACAACTCAGAAAATAACTAGAAAATGAATGGTGAAATAATTTTTGGGGTAAGGAAAATTTATATTTACGATTTGTTGCATTATAAATCTATGTCTAAATTTAATTATAAGAATTGTTGGGTGTAAGGATAGGGATTTAGATGTAGAAATAATTTTAATTATGAATGTTTTAATAATTTAATGTATTGTAATAATGATGTAATGTGAGAGAAAACAGAAGGATCTTCGAAACCGAGGTAAAATTACAGTGAAAGAATCGCCACAAGCAAGGTAAAAAGGCACGAACTCGAAGCTTCTTTACTTCTGAATAGTAGCGATTTTCTTATCTCTTACATCCATATTTCTAGTCCTCTGCTCTAACGGTTAGACACAGTCACGAAAAAAAAAGTTTACTTAAACATTTGTAATGTAGAAATAAACGTTTCATTACAATAATTGATAAACTAAATATTAAAATCTGTAGAATATCAACCATAAAAATTAAAATATCGGCCAGTAATTCTATTCGATATTTACATTTCGTTCAGACTTAATCGAGGTAATTAATTTTTTTATGGTGTGATTCTAGTCAATTTATATTTAACTTTTTAAAAGCTTTGATAATAAGAATTAGATGTGCTAATCAATGTAATTTTTTGCATAAACTGAAACCGTTGTAATTTATATTTTAGATCTTATCACACACAGCAATCGAGTATACAATTATTTACAATTGTAATAAATTTTATAATTAGCAAAGTGTAATAAATTGTTTTGAAATACTCATTGCTGTGTTTGCTAAGCCTTAAAATATAAAACGAAAATACGTCGAATAGTAATAATGTAAAGGCAAGAAGCAGAGTTTTAAATGTCATTATGTTTATTTAAAAGTATCGACAACGTTCAAATTAAATGAATTTATTTGAATAAAAATAAGCATAAATTAAACTTGATGACGTCATAAAGGGGTGGGTGAACTATACCGAATATGTTAGAATATTTCAATACTGTTTTATATTTTTGATAATCATTCAAATTCATACCTCTCTCCTGTTTAGAAAATTTATTTTATTGTAGTAATTATTTTCCCGGCTGTTATATATATATATATAACACAGGAAAACTATGGCGATCGGTCAAAAAAATGACCCTTCCAAAATTTTTACTTTTTGGACTCGAGACTTTAAAACTTTCAGAAATACAAAAAATTTCAGAAAAGTTTCTGTATGTGTGTGAAGGTCGCACTTCGAATAGGGTGAACAAAAACGTTTACCCTATTCGAAGCTTAATAACTCTTATGCTTATTGTCGAAATTTTCTGAAATTGTGCAGGAAGGTTTGTGCATTACGGGGATTAAGGCTATTAAATTTTGCTGGTGAAAGGAAGTTTGGAGATAAACGGGTATCGTGTCATATCTCGATTAGGGTCACTTAATGATTATTTTGCTCTTTATTAGCATTTCCAATATTTTATAATACCTAAACTACTGAAAATTTAGTTATTTGCTTTATTATAATAAGTTAGTATTATACATATAAATGTTTCATTCTTAAAGCTGAATTACAGTTGCGAAAAATTTCTATCAGTACCCGAGAGAGGTATTTGTTCACCTTTGCGGATCTTTAAACACGACTGTAGGGCTGTCCATAAATGACGATAGAGGGGGTGGAGGTTATGACAAGTCGGGCAAAGTCTAACATGATGAGAGAGAGGGGTTGAACTTTAATGGAGGTTCATTTTATTTCATTAAATTTTATACAGTTCTCGCAGTTTTTTATTATTCATACTAGATGTAAATACCCGCTTCGCTGGGTTTTTATTTGTTCGTACATTTATATGTAATATAGTTTTTTTATATATAAAATTTTTTGTTACTCTTACACTTTTACTAATGAAAAATCAACTGAAGCATGTGCGTCACACATCTCAAGAAGCAATCCCTACTACTCACATAACGGTCCTCGACTATTCCAAAACATTTCCAACTATTTTAAAACATTTAAGATTGACATTATATTATAGCCAATCTTACCCATTTTCACAGAATGCAAGAATTAGGGCCTCCGTTTCCAGACTAATTAGAGAATTTTTACATGGTTCTAAAAATATGTTCGATTTCTTGCAAAAACCCAAAAAACCGCATCTGCGCTTGTAAATCTTGCACGCTGCTTTCCCTTAACATTTCCATTATTGACACTTCCATTGTTACACATTTTCGAAGTCAACTAATTTCAACCTCCATATCTCCCACACACTTTCAGCTATGGAGACGCAACCACTATAGTGCACAAGGGGAGACTTAGGCCTACTACCACACACAAACACCATCCATGTGCGATGTGTAGTTTGGCTGCAGAGTGAAATATAGGGGGACACGCGTCCATTTATCTATATATATATATATATATATATATATAGATATAGATACTGTAGTGATAAAAAGTTTTGCGAGGATTTGAGTTTTGTTGGACGTACAACCAAAGGAGGACAAACTGGGACAATGGGGGAGAGGGAGTCTAAATCTATGATGTAAAAATTAGAGGCCCCGAAAAATTTGTATGGTGTTCTGAAGTCTCGCAGCTAGGGTCAATAGTTACACTGCATTCGAATACTGATATTCGCTATGTCAATTCTAAGTAACAATGGTAATGGAACAGATCACATTTATTTTAGAATAAAATTTAGTTACACCAAAAGATTGAATATTTCAATATCTTTTTTCTTTGCAGACACACACTAAGGTGACATATATCAACACTTGGCAACTTATTGACTATTTATTCAGTTGGGACGCCATTTACATTACGCGTTTCGGGCATTGGCCCCTCTTCAGCCAACTAGACAAAAAATAAAACATGAGAAAATTTGTACAAAAATACGCGAGTAGATAAACTGTTTTTTTTAAAAAA
>NW_019385000.1:74588-80280 GCF_000671375.1 Centruroides sculpturatus | reverse complement strand
GTGGATACGTTCTACAGAAAAGCGCATATAAAAAATTCGCATAAAAAAAGACTTTACTTGCCTTGAAAAAGTAGGGATACGTTCCGTAATTTTCTAAAATCGCATAAAACCAAAACAACGAGTTAAAATTAACTTAAAACCGCATAAAAAAGTTTGCAGAAATTAAAAGAAATAGGCTGCTTAATAAATTACTTCGAATGTCTGAAAGAAATTCATATAAAAGCTTAAAATAAACTTGTATTCAAACTTAATTCAGTTTATTTTATTGAAAAGTAATACAAGGGGAATCCCCGAATTGCAAAAGCTCACTCTAAAAATAAATCACAAACATCCGGATGTGAAGAGTTAATTAAAACGTTAGTTCCTCGCCCGAGTTAACTCGGGCAAGTTACATAGCGTTTCATAAAACACGGTCCTTAAGGCCATTTTTGAAATTTTTTTTGAATGCTTTTTAAGTCTCCAAAATTTTTAAAAATAAAAATATACTGCCAGCTAGTGTTCACCCTACTTTAAACCCTTGTCCTCCCGCGACGTCTATGAGAATGCCCCGGGAAATCCAACTCAAGCTGTTCAAGGTCATCCAGATGTGTAAACAATGATCCATGGATGTTACATTTTACAGAAGGGGGAGACAAAGGAAGTTAAACTTTGAAGCTTTTTCTTCAAAATTAACGCATTCCTTTCGTTTTTTTCAGTTTTAAGTATTTTTAATGTTTAATTACATTTATATCAAAAATTGCTAGGAACTAAAGCGATTAAGGTAGATCTAGCTGTCCTTTACATCTATAAAGGTTATATGTCAGTGGAACAAATGGAGTGAGCTTTGAGCGTCCCACGATTTTTGGAGACTGTCTATACGCGGGCTTCCTAAACAAGCCTATATGTATGTTTGTCCAAAAATATTTTGGATGAAATACAAACCGCACAACTTCAAAATCGCATAAAAAAAATCCGCATAAAACGAGACCTTACAGTATTTGTTCTGGCCGCGGATATACAAATTTACATATTAAGAAATTCTGTTAGTTCGAAATTGGAAGTAAAAATTTTGTCCGAACTGCCATATGCGTATGTTATGTCGTTCGTTTAGATGGAAGTGACTCCAAACCAGACTAAATTATAAAGTATGTTGTTAAAAAGCTTCGAGCAATAGTAAAAACTGTTGAAAGATAATCTTTAGGCATACAGGACACTGACATCACGTGTTTCATATATCTATATGCAGGAATAGTGATAGAATTAGAGATGACAATAATCTTCCTGCGTTCGTAACCGTCTTCGAATTCTAGATAGAACGATAATATTCTGGGGTCCGTAACGTGTTTAGTTTTCTTCGTGTTGTCATTAACTGTTGTCTCCTTTGCAACCTCTCGTTTATTTTCTTAACAGTTTAAGAATGCTAACTCGTCTAATCCCCGCTTTCTGCTGACATCGTCCCCGATATCCTGATCTGACCGGTGGAAATCTTCGTTAGTTGAACTATTTGGTGAGGCGTTTCCTTTTTTTGTTAAAAGTTATCCTGTTCCCCGCTTGCGGTTTCTTAATGTTCTCTTTTGCCATTGCTCTAATTTCATTCCTTTCTTCCCCAGCACAGAACTTTTTCTTTCTCGATTTTACTCTTTATATTCTTGAATCAATAGTCACTTTTCAGTAGTGCTTCGGTTTTCTTAACGGAAAAGTGACCTTCGTTGTGCGTTTCGTTGATAATATCGGCTTGCATTTGTAAGGAAACCACTATTAACGATTTCTCATCTATTGTAGAAAATCTCGGCTTTTACTTTATAACCGTTTGACTTTCCCATGTCTATCTTATTATCTCCATTAATTCATTATTTTTTGTGCATTTTTGATTTTAGCTACGTTATCTTTGTTTTCTTCGATTAACATACAGCATCATCATTGTCATTTAAATCATTATAAATTTTTCTGTAGTGGGTGAATGTAATATCTTTCCTTTTCAGAGATTTCACGTGGTTTCTCTTCTTTGCTAATTTTAATTTTACTTCAATAATCTTTAAATGACTCTTCAGTACCCAGACTGTTTTTGGCGATACACTATCTTTCTGTTCTTTCAATGCTCTTTTTTTTTAGTTAAGAAACTTCGAATTCTTGCTTGGATTTTTACTACAGCTTCTAAATGATCACTTTCACCTTCAATCTCTTTTTTATTGGAAAGTGATACTTCAGGTTTTTCATTTTAATGCTTTCAATATTTGCTTTAGTTACTTCTTTCTATTCTGAGTTTGTTTTGTAGCTTGTTTTACTTTGTTCTGTTTCCTGGTCTAGAGGAAAACTTTGAACAAAATTTGTCTTTTCGAGAATTTTTTTTTTTTTTGCTTAAGAATTGCTTCTTTCGATTTTTCTGGAGACTTCTTATAATACTCTGTTTAGGATATATTTCTTCTGAACTCTTCATCGGTGGGTTGTTCAGATATTTCGTGTGATCATTCTTTCATTTCATTAACTTCAGCCTTTTCACTAGCAGATAGTCAGCCGTCTTGGACGTTGACAAACTGGAATATTATTTTGAAAATAATGTTCATTTCGCACACACACACACACACACACACACACACACACNTGCTCTAATTGATATCCAACGTAAGTATTTTAATGTAACCTTTTAACAGTGAATAAGTAATTGCAATAAGATATATGCATATACTACAACTCAGAAAATAACTAGAAAATGAATGGTGAAATAATTTTTGGGGTAAGGAAAATTTATATTTACGATTTGTTGCATTATAAATCTATGTCTAAATTTAATTATAAGAATTGTTGGGTGTAAGGATAGGGATTTAGATGTAGAAATAATTTTAATTATGAATGTTTTAATAATTTAATGTATTGTAATAATGATGTAATGTGAGAGAAAACAGAAGGATCTTCGAAACCGAGGTAAAATTACAGTGAAAGAATCGCCACAAGCAAGGTAAAAAGGCACGAACTCGAAGCTTCTTTACTTCTGAATAGTAGCGATTTTCTTATCTCTTACATCCATATTTCTAGTCCTCTGCTCTAACGGTTAGACACAGTCACGAAAAAAAAAGTTTACTTAAACATTTGTAATGTAGAAATAAACGTTTCATTACAATAATTGATAAACTAAATATTAAAATCTGTAGAATATCAACCATAAAAATTAAAATATCGGCCAGTAATTCTATTCCATATTTACATTTCGTTCAGACTTAATCGAGGTAATTAATTTTTTTATGGTGTGATTCTAGTCAATTTATATTTAACTTTTTAAAAGCTTTGATAATAAGAATTAGATGTGCTAATCAATGTAATTTTTTGCATAAACTGAAACCGTTGTAATTTATATTTTAGATCTTATCACACACAGCAATCGACTATACAATTATTTACAATTGTAATAAATTTTATAATTAGCAAAGTGTAATAAATTGTTTTGAAATACTCATTGCTGTGTTTGCTAAGCCTTAAAATATAAAACGAAAATACGTCGAATAGTAATAATGTAAAGGCAAGAAGCAGAGTTTTAAATGTCATTATGTTTATTTAAAAGTATCGACAACGTTCAAATTAAATGAATTTATTTGAATAAAAATAAGCATAAATTAAACTTGATGACGTCATAAAGGGGTGGGTGAACTATACCGAATATGTTAGAATATTTCAATACTGTTTTATATTTTTGATAATCATTCAAATTCATACCTCTCTCCTGTTTAGAAAATTTATTTTATTGTAGTAATTATTTTCCCGGCTGTTATATATATATATATAACACAGGAAAACTATGGCGATCGGTCAAAAAAATGACCCTTCCAAAATTTTTACTTTTTGGACTCGAGACTTTAAAACTTTCAGAAATACAAAAAATTTCAGAAACGTTTCTGTATGTGTGTGAAGGTCGCACTTCGAATAGGGTGAACAAAAACGTTTACCCTATTCGAAGCTTAATAACTCTTATGCTTATTGTCGAAATTTTCTGAAATTGTGCAGGAAGGTTTGTGCATTACGGGGATTAAGGCTATTAAATTTTGCTGGTGAAAGGAAGTTTGGAGATAAACGGGTATCGTGTCATATCTCGATTAGGGTCACTTAATGATTATTTTGCTCTTTATTAGCATTTCCAATATTTTATAATACCTAAACTACTGAAAATTTAGTTATTTGCTTTATTATAATAAGTTAGTATTATACATATAAATGTTTCATTCTTAAAGCTGAATTACAGTTGCGAAAAATTTCTATCAGTACCCGAGAGAGGTATTTGTTCACCTTTGCGGATCTTTAAACACGACTGTAGGGCTGTCCATAAATGACGATAGAGGGGGTGGAGGTTATGACAAGTCGGGCAAAGTCTAACATGATGAGAGAGAGGGGTTGAACTTTAATGGAGGTTCATTTTATTTCATTAAATTTTATACAGTTCTCGCAGTTTTTTATTATTCATACTAGATGTAAATACCCGCTTCGCTGGGTTTTTATTTGTTCGTACATTTATATGTAATATAGTTTTTTTATATATAAAATTTTTTGTTACTCTTACACTTTTACTAATGAAAAATCAACTGAAGCATGTGCGTCACACATCTCAAGAAGCAATCCCTACTACTCACATAACGGTCCTCGACTATTCCAAAACATTTCCAACTATTTTAAAACATTTAAGATTGACATTATATTATAGCCAATCTTACCCATTTTCACAGAATGCAAGAATTAGGGCCTCCGTTTCCAGACTAATTAGAGAATTTTTACATGGTTCTAAAAATATGTTCGATTTCTTGCAAAAACCCAAAAAACCGCATCTGCGCTTGTAAATCTTGCACGCTGCTTTCCCTTAACATTTCCATTATTGACACTTCCATTGTTACACATTTTCGAAGTCAACTAATTTCAACCTCCATATCTCCCACACACTTTCAGCTATGGAGACGCAACCACTATAGTGCACAAGGGGAGACTTAGGCCTACTACCACACACAAACACCATCCATGTGCGATGTGTAGTTTGGCTGCAGAGTGAAATATAGGGGGACACGCGTCCATTTATCTATATATATATATATATATATATATATAGATATAGATACTGTAGTGATAAAAAGTTTTGCGAGGATTTGAGTTTTGTTGGACGTACAACCAAAGGAGGACAAACTGGGACAATGGGGGAGAGGGAGTCTAAATCTATGATGTAAAAATTAGAGGCCCCGAAAAATTTGTATGGTGTTCTGAAGTCTCGCAGCTAGGGTCAATAGTTACACTGCATTCGAATACTGATATTCGCTATGTCAATTCTAAGTAACAATGGTAATGGAACAGATCACATTTATTTTAGAATAAAATTTAGTTACACCAAAAGATTGAATATTTCAATATCTTTTTTCTTTGCAGACACACACTAAGGTGACATATATCAACACTTGGCAACTTATTGACTATTTATTCAGTTGGGACGCCATTTACATTACGCGTTTCGGGCATTGGCCCCTCTTCAGCCAACTAGACAAAAAATAAAACATGAGAAAATTTGTACAAAAATACGCGAGTAGATAAACTGTTTTTTTTAAAAAATTTTTTAAAAACATACCATAAAACACAAACCACTATTGTACAGATGTCGTACAGGATGGACAATTTCATATTTCATATACAACTTGGAGAACAAACAAGGTCGACGATAATCATTGGAGAACAAACAGGGTCGTAGATA